>NW_007827730.1:0-796 GCF_000696425.1 Galeopterus variegatus
ATACTCTTGCATCTAAGAGTTTCAGGCATCCAAAGGGGGTCTTGGAACATATCCCTTGAAGAGAAGAGGGGACTACCGTATATGGTAATTGGAGTTCATTTGTTAATGGCTACAATCAGAAAATGGATTTTAAAATTCACTGTAAAAGAAATTCCAAATCATACTTTTGATTTTCTTGGAGAATTTCCATGAATGCTTTAGTGGCTAAGGACCTAGAGGTGTTAATTAGTCTCAGACCAATAATAAGGAAAGTCTAGAAATGAACCTAGAATATAACGTATGCATTTTTACAGGCAGCTGTGAGCTTACATTTTCTTATCCATAAAGGACAATGTTATGTTTATTATTTGCACAGGCTTAGGAGCAGAAAAATTGTATCACACTTCTACCAAACAATTTCTTCCCTACGAAGCACAAAATACTTAGTGAGATTGTGTTTAAACCTGTCCTTGGGCATGATGAATCAAAAATATATCTGCATGAGATATGGATCCTTTATTACAGAAAGAATCTTCAGAAAGTCTTTTCTTGTTGCTTGAGAAAGCTTAGTTAACATTATTTGGGATGATCAATCTGGACAGCAACCACTATAGAAAATTATTTGTTTATTAGAACTTGTGCTATTTCAGATAATACTGATGTGGGAGTGTAAACTATTCTTGTTTACTAACTTTCATTAGTAGTAAAAACAGAATTTCAACAAGATATTGGAACTCCTTAAAAATATTTATTGGTGTATTTTTTTTTTTTTTGTCTTTTGTCTTTTTCCGTGTCCGGCAATGGATCGCAACCCTCA
>NW_007827731.1:0-796 GCF_000696425.1 Galeopterus variegatus
AAAAAAAAAAAATAAAGTACACTGGATTAAAACATTTATTTGCATGGTGACCTCATGATAGCCATCACAAATTACATACACATGGTAAATAATTTCTAATAAGATCTTACTTTACTCTGTCCGTTTTCTTAACCTTGCTATTCTCATAAGATTGTCTATGTGCTCTGGCTACTTAGATTCCAGACAGTGGGCTCCTTATTCCTGTCTTTTTTACGTCTAGAAAAAGCTCTTCCTTTCATCGTGTTTTGGTTTCATTTATTCAGAGCAGAGTTTCAAAGTATTAAGTGGTAGAATGATCTACCAGGAAGAAGTGAACCTCTTCCTAACATATGCCTTCAATGACCTCTTGGTAAATATCAGAAATTTTCAGATGCCCTCCTTCAGAAGAGGTGGAGAAGAACCTCTTGAACTTGATGTCACCAAATACGTTAACATTCTTATTTCAAGATCTCAGTGGCCTTTGTTCAGATTTATTATATTTTAAGGTTTTATTCTTACATGGAAGAATCAAAATATATACCACAATAGGTGACTCCAAGAACAGAGAAAACTCAAATAGCAAGGAGTATTAGAAATCAGAGTATTTAATTAGAAGCGATTAGTTATACAATTTGGATGTAGTGAAGCCTCATGCCACAGCTTAATGAAAACAAAATCCCTGTTCTCATTCCACTGGAAGTACCTTCCTCCCCCTCCCAAATATTGGATTCCTTCTCCTTCCTGTCGTTCACCTGGGTCTTCATGTTTTCTTCTAATCAAAACTGCTCTCTGACAAATATTTGATACATATTTTTTT
>NW_007827732.1:0-796 GCF_000696425.1 Galeopterus variegatus
CCCGGGGCCTTGGTGTCATCAGCACCGCACTCTCCCGAGTGAGCCACGGGCCGGCCCTATCTGTAATATTTCTGAATGAGGAACTTGAGGAGCCCTTTGCATGTGGGGAAGCTAGACATAAACGTGATTACAGGATAATGAGGAAGGTAGTGTGAACATTTATAAAAACAAAGAAATCTGGATAAATATTGATTTAAGATACAGGTCAGAGCCTTAAAGCATCAGACATTTTTGTGTCTTTAATGTTCTGGTTATGAGATTAAAGTTAGAAGGAAGTTTAGAGATAATGGGATTAATCTTGTCATTTTGCAGGTTAGGAAACCAAGGCACAAAAAGGGAAGAGATTTGCCTAAGGTCACAGGATTAATTAGAGCAAAACATGCAAGAATTTAGTTATCTCTGCTACTATTTATAGTTCTTTCCATTCTACTACTACTCTCTAGCCTTGTATCTTCTTTGCAATATTTTTTCTTTCTAAATAATTTAAATATTTTAGCTGTTTAAATAAGGGTTCAACATATTTCGCTGATTAACACTTGATAGTTAAACCATTTTGATACGCATATGGAAGTGTGTTAAAAGTTTGAATGTGCTTTTCATGATAGCATTACATATTATGTCTTACAGTTTGGGAAAAGAAAATGAACCTGGTGGTTTCACATTCTCTGCTGCCTATGTGTTATCCCAGATTACTGGGGAAACCTCAATTTTTTTATGACATCTTTAAATAGTTTCTTGTTCAACTTCAAAAAATTAAAACACATAATTGTTATTTTATTTATTTATTTATTTATTT
>NW_007827733.1:0-796 GCF_000696425.1 Galeopterus variegatus
ATGTGTGAGAAATCCACAGGCACTATTAGCCCCGCTTGAGTAGCTCTTGCTAATACTCTCTGGGAAGTTAATTAAAGATGTCAGGGGGTGGGCTGGACCACTTTGCTTTTACTAACAGGCATTTGGAGAGTGGAAGATGGAACTGTCAGGAACAGATGATTTGGGGTTCTCAAGAAATTAAATGGCCCTTGATTTGTTTTGCTTTTTCCTTTTATTATTTCAATTCTTTATTCTTTCTGTGATCATGAAATAAATTATTCTTTTTAAGTTTTATGTAGCAATAGCCATATAACATTGAGGATCAGGTACCCAATGTAGTAAATGACAAAAACATTTATTTAGCATAGTTAAAAATACGAAGAGAGAGAAAAGTCTTACAAATTTGAGCTTAGTGAAAATCTATATGAAGAAGGAGCTAATTTTTGTGCTAAAATTCTACATTTAAGCAAAAATTAAATCAGACTTAATTCTTGGTATTAACAGTGCTTGGTATTATTATATTAGAGGCATGCTTTGCACTTGTTTGCTATATATTAGTGACCCTGTCTTTTGCTCAAAATCTTGTTCTGTGTTTTTACCAAGAAAGACTATCCAAAAAGTAAATGAGATTTTTTTCTACATTAATACAAAGCAAAATTAAAGTGGCATAGCTATTTACTTAAACTAATTAATATAAATGTTTAAAACTACACTATTCAAGTAAAATAAGTATTATTTTAGTAGTGCAAAATAATATTAATAATAATATAATGTTAAATTAATGCAGTAACAGAGATATTTCTAATTTGTTGTGTTT
>NW_007827734.1:0-796 GCF_000696425.1 Galeopterus variegatus
GACCAATGGCTGTGGGCTACACTCACAGCTGTCCCTCACTCATCCCCTCCAGGAGAGGAAGTATAGAGACCTGAATGAAGGGGCCTCCTCCTCTCTAGAGGGAGTCCAGCCGAGGACCAGCTCACTATGCCACCATCCCCTCCCCATCTCTGCACAAACCAGCAAGGCTGTCCTGGACTCTCCACAGGGTCCCAAGAGAGTAGGCCAAATGTACCACACACTGAGCAGAAAAGAATGCATTAGAAATTGAGACCAAGAGCACAGGTAGCTGGACCCAGACAGAAGCCACTCACGGGAGGCCAGGCAGCTGCCCTGCAGTCAGGGAATGTGGCCCTGGTGGAGAGGGATGTGCTCCAGGGGACCTGAGTCTCTGAAGCAGCATGGCTGGATTGAGTGATGGCTCTACCTGCCAGCCTGGTGACCTTTGGGCCTCTCTGAGGCTCCAGGAAGCACAGGAGTGTGGCCCACCCACAGCCCCCTGCTGCGGTAGTAAGCTGTGCCCTTGGCCTGGGAACCCTTCCCAGGTTGCCTCTGCCCAGCAGCTCAGATTCTCCCTCCCACCACCTCCATGAGGCTCTCCTGATATCTCCCCTGTACCCGCACACCTGTTTTCTGCTGTGCTGCAAAGCAAACATCTCTGGCCCCTGTGGGGACTCCCAGATGGAGCCATGGCAGTCTACTGCCTTTGACACCTGGGCCTCTTATTCCCCAGCTCCTCCAGGAGGCTCCCTGACTTCTCCTGGATCTGCAGAGCAGCCCGTTGGTTTTGGAGAGCAGGGTGGGCCACCTGGCATGG
>NW_007827735.1:0-796 GCF_000696425.1 Galeopterus variegatus
GGAAAAAGACAGTTACAAAAAACACATGGCTAATATCTGACTCAACAGTGAAAAACTGAAACTTTTCCCCCTCAGATTAAGAGCAAGACAAGAATGTCCATTTTTACCATTGCTATTCAACATTGAAGTAAAAGTTCTCACTAGTTTAATTAGACAAAAATAAGAAATAAAAGGTATCTGAGTTAGAAGGAAAGGAATAACACAATCTCTAATCACAAAAGATATTATCTTATATGTTGAAAACCCAAACAACATGCAAGAAAACTATTTGAGCTAACAAAAGAGTTAACAAATTTCAGAATGCAAAATCATCATGAAAAAAGTCAGTGGTAATTCTAAACACTAGTAATAAACAATCTGCAAAGGAAATTTTTAAAATAATCTATTTAGAACAACATTAAAAATATAAAATACTTTGAAATAAATTTAACCAAGGAGTTAAATTACTTGTACACCTAAAATTACAAACCATTGCTGAAATAAATTAAAGAAACCTAAATAAATAAAAAGACATTTTGTGTTCATAGATTAGAACTTAATATCGTTAAGAAGGTAATACTACTCAAAGCAATATACAAATATAATGCAACCTCTATCGAAATTCTGGTTTCCATTTTTTAGAATTTGTCAAGTTGTACTCACAATTGATTTAGGATTGCAAGGGTGACTAAATAGTGCAAGCAATCTGCAACAAAAAGCACAAAGTTGTAGGACTTGCATTCCCCTATTTCAAATTTTACTACAAAGCTAGAGTAATAAAAAATAGTGTTGTACTGGCCTAAGGATAGACTTACAG
>NW_007827736.1:0-796 GCF_000696425.1 Galeopterus variegatus
AGTTATTTATTTTTAAGCTATTACTGAGCACTCACCATATGCCAAGCATGTGGTATCACATTTAATCATGAACTTTTAGAAGTACCCTTGCACATCTCCCCTTTCCAGATTTCAGTGGCTACTCATTATCTCTAGAAAGGGTGATTCTTAAGAACTATTTCTATGGGCTACTAACTGGATCCCTGTCAATATCCACTCAGCAGAATGCTCTGGCAATTTTTGAAAACTGCATTTGGCTGCTAGATGTGTTTGGCTGCATGCAACAAGACTGATTGTGTCAACAATGGTAGTGATCCTGGACCTCATCTTTCTTTGTAGGCTGGGGAAACAGGATACAAAGTAGCCAATCAACTGGTCATCAAATGCCCAAGAAGAAGATGGCAGAGCCAACAGCAGTGGGATATCTGAGGAGGGTCTTATGGGAGAAGAAAGTCTGGCACCCCATATTCTCCACCCCATACTCTCTGAACTCTCATACCTAGAAACCTGTGCAAAGGGCATAAGTGAATTTGGAGACCTGTGCCTTGGCTGGATGGGCACTCGGGGTCAAATGCTAATATAATAATAACTACCCTTGCCACAGGTAATCTCTAAATCTAGGAACTCGGCCAGACCTCTGATGGGAAAGTCAAATATGAACATTTGAGGGGAAACGGATGTATTTTTTATTAAACCAAGTACCTGAGTATATCAAATCATTGGAAATGTGGCTCTGCAGCACTGAGGGTTCCGTTGTTTAGCTGGAATTTAATGAGGCTTGTCTGAAAAAACATCACTGAGAATGCTTGCAAATCAT
>NW_007827737.1:0-796 GCF_000696425.1 Galeopterus variegatus
TGATGGTTGGGTAGAACCCTAAGGGGGGGTCTAGCCCATGACTAATCTCTTTCTTTCTGGCCGGGGTCTGAAGCCAGTCCCAAGTCTCATACGAGAACAAGTTGGACGAAAGTGCCCAAGGTGCTAACTGCACCACATGACACCAGGCATCGGTGGCCGTGGAGTCAGATATTTCTAGGCCTCTGCTTTTTAACATGTACTTTAGAGCTTTGCAGGCTTTCTCGTCAGATATTTCTAGGCCTCTGCTTTTTAACATGTACTTTAGAGCTTTGCAGGCTATCTCAGCACTCTTTCCACACACACCTCCCATGTTGCTCCGAGGAAGGGACAAAGGGAGCAACAGGGCAGAGAAGTGCAGGGACTTCCCCCTGTTATGGTACTCACCCTGACACGCAGGTGGATTACTTCATGGCGACTACCGCAGTTGCAGGGGCCACTCCGCTGGTTGATCACCCTTCGTTGACCTTCTTTCAGGACTGAGCAGCCTGGGGCCTCACTCGCTCACCTTTCACCAACGAGTTTTAAAAACTCCTCACACGGGGCACCACTCTGTCGGGTCCGCCACCAGCCAACCCGAACAGCCCTTAGCCTCATTCCTTTCGGTGGGCGAGCAAATGGCCCGGGATTTCCCTTTCCCTCCTGTCCCCTTTGGAAGGAGATGGGGGAAGAGAGCCTTGAAGAGAGGTGAGCACAACCGCTGGCCCCAAACCAGCCCAGTTAAAGGACACTCAGATGTGGTGGGGGTTCTGTCGAGGCAGTTCTGTTTATTATCACACAAGCACTTGCTTTTATAGGC
>NW_007827738.1:0-796 GCF_000696425.1 Galeopterus variegatus
CATATCCACCCCACCCCTGTTCCTTTGCCTTTAGAACATCTGTGGCTCTGAGGACAGAAACCATGAACGAACATTCCTCTTTCTCAGATTCAGCCTCTGAGACCTGAAAATTCAGACCCAGCGGTGCCTCTGGCCCCTGGGTGAAGGAGCAGCAATCATCCCCCAAGAGAGAAGAAATGTCTATAGTTTCCTTTGGGACCCTCTTCCCTAGTGGAAACTGACTCAAAAACACACAACAGAGGGAGCAATTAGACTGGAGATGTTCCCCTCTTCCCTCCTTCCTTCCTACTCTCCACTGTCTCTATCTCATTACTTCTCAGATTAATAGGCAATTATAGAACAGCATTTAGTTATATTCTATTTTTAAAGCTCTTTGAGTAGCCATAAGTCTTGGGCATGTTCTTCCTATAGTGCAGGGCCATCTGTTGGGTTCAGATATTCAACACTGCCCAGTGATCCTGTGCTTGGGGGCATCTGGATTTGAAGAAAGAACTGGCGATTAGGAAAACAACCAGTTAAAGGAGGCGACAATGCTATCAGGTGTTAAAACAAAACAAACCATGCCTGCCACTGTTTTTTTTTTTCAATTAGCTCCATAATCCACATAATCGTTGTCCTTCCTCATGCCAGGAGGAATACAGATACAGAAGAGACTCCCATCCTCCTCATGCCAGGAGGAATACAGAAGAGACTCCCATCCCCATGGTTTTGATCCTTACAGAGAATCACTCTCTCTTTTTTTTTTTAAATTTTTATTTTGTCAATATACAATGTATATGATTATTATGACCCATCA
>NW_007827739.1:0-796 GCF_000696425.1 Galeopterus variegatus
GTAAGGATAGTGACATACTGTGTGTATCCCACTTTGCAATGCACAAAGGGCTGTCATAGCTATCACCACATCATTGGACACTTGCAAGGACATTCATTTTTACTGAGAAGGGCAGTTGAAATTAACCCCCCTTTGTGCAGAGAAGTGTGCCAGGCCAAGTCACCTGACTTGATTATACCTAGGAATGGAATGCAGGTTTCCCAGCCCCAAGCTCAGTGCGCTTTCAAGTGTACCCCATTAATGTGGGGGAAAGCCACTACAAAGGAGGCAAGAACAGCAGTCTACAGCAGCAGCTAGTCTTGAGCTAAAGACTACCTGACAGATATGCGCCTGGACCCACCAGCCCGCTCATACCTGGTCATTCCACCCACTGCTGTCACCTTATGATTCCGTCCCGAATCATCCTGCTCCCTTATTCACTAGGATCTGCTATGTATCTCCCCTGAGCCTCAGGCTGTCGGATCCCAGGCCTGGGACCCTGCCTAGGCCAGTTCCCTACAAGTATCTTCTGGTTCCCCACATGGCTTTCCATGTGGTGGAGATGGCCCTGGTCCTAAGCCGAGTCCAGAACCAATCCAGACTCCTAGCCACAGAAAAAGCATGAAATATGGAAAGGTGTACTGCTCTGCTTAAGGAAGACAGGAGCAAGGAAAAGCAATAGAAATGATGAGTGAACTTAGCTTTGACCTTGAGTCCTCAGCTTTTATAATATCAAATCTCTGGGATCCATTTCCATGGACATGGGAAAGAGAGGCATCAGAGATATACTTGGTTCTCTCCGAGGCTTGTTCAAGAT
>NW_007827740.1:0-796 GCF_000696425.1 Galeopterus variegatus
AGAGGCAGTCTCTTCCCCAGTGTAGAGGCTTGGTGCCTTTGTCAAAGATCAGATGGCTGTACATGTGGGGGTTGATTTCTGGATTCTCTATTCTATTCCATTGATCAGTGTGTCTGTTTTTATGCCAGTACCATGCTGTTTTGGTTACTATAGCTTTGTAGTATAGTTTAAAGTCACGTATTGTTATGCCTCCAGCTTTATTTTTTTTGCTCAGGATTGCTTTGGCTATGCGTGGTCTTTTGCTATTCCATATAAATGTCTGGATAGCTTTTTTTCCATTTCTGAGAAAAATGTCATTGGAATTTTGATGGGGATTGCATTGAATTTGTATATCACTTTGGGTAGTATGCGTAATAACTTCGTATAGCATACATTATACGAAGTTATACGATTCATACTGGATATCATTTCATCTTCTTGTATCCTCTCTAATTTCTTTCAGTAGTGGTTTATAGTTCTCGTTATAGAGATTTTTCACATCCTTGGTTAATTCAATTCCTAAGTATTTTATTTTTTGGTGGCTATTGTAAATGGGCAAACTTTCTTGATTTCTCTTTCTGCATGTTCACTATGGAGAATAGATATGCTACTGATTTTTGTGTGTTTATTTTGTATCCTGCTATTTTGCTGAAATAATTTATCATCTCAAAGAATTTTTTTGTAGAGGCTTTAGGCTGTGTGATATATAAGATCATGTCATCTGCAAACAGGGACAGTTTGATTTCATCTTTTCCGATCTGGATGCCTTTTATTTCCTTCTCTTTTCTGATTGCTCTGGCTAGTACTTCCAACACTA
>NW_007827741.1:0-796 GCF_000696425.1 Galeopterus variegatus
AGCCCTCCTAGTGGTTTTGTCCAACTACAAAAAAGTTCCCACACAGGTCCAGATTGCCTGGGGCAGGAGCCTTTTGACAACCAGTAGATCATCTTTAAAGTCCCTTCCTGCACGGACATTAAACAATTGCTGTGTGTGTTTCTTTTTTAACATTGCTTGGCACACGCTTTGTAAGTCATTATCTTGAAGTCTACACTTGGAACGAAGCAGAAAAAAATAACACATCTAGTCTGGTTTGCTTGCACACAATTAACCTTGCATTTCACACCAATTACAAATGCTTAGTTACAATTGCAACAACCCACCCATCTCTCGTGGGTGAAAGTTTCATATTTCTCCTGACAAGCTATTTCTCAAGCAACATCTTCCACTTAAAACCCAATGGCAATATCATCTCTAACTTTTTAAACCACATTCCCAAATATGAAGGAATTAATTTCAATGCCACCTCTTTCCACAGGAGGCAGATTCCTCAGGCCAAAATGCAAAGTTTGGAGGCTTTTAGGATTGTGGATTGCTCCACCCTTTTGAACTAGGCTGGAGTGGGTGGGATGGTGTGAATTTTCTGAGTACTATCTAAGTTCCAGGCAACGAGCTAGAATCTCTGCATGTATTATCTCATTGAAACCTCACAAATCAGCAAAGAATTCCCACAAATCTGCAAAGAATAGGAATAATAGAGAGATGTGAAATCTTTATGGTGTTATCTCATTCTGAATCTAGAAACTAGCAAGATAGGAGTTGGACAAACCCACAAAACTGGGAAGCCCATCCCCAGGAAGTTTACGTGTGTGTG
>NW_007827742.1:0-796 GCF_000696425.1 Galeopterus variegatus
AGAAAACAACCCTGGCAAAGATAAGCAAAGAGGAGCTTATTGGAAGGAAAAGGGGGTGGGCGGGGAGTGTGGGAGGATATGCATGTGATTCATAGAATCATTAGAAGGCAAAGGACCAAGCATGGGAACTGGCAGACATCGGGGAGCTCTGAAATCCTAAAATACACAGCAGTCTCCCCACAGGGACAGGCAGCCCGGCCACTGCCTCTGTTTCTGAGAATGACCCTAGTCCTTGCTCCCATCCTTGGCTCAAGAGTCAGAGTCCAGAAGAGCCCATCTAATGGCCAACCTCGGGGCTCATGCTCACCCCTGTGGATACATCCCGACAGGAAAAAGGACCATCCGACCAACCCCTTCAGCTTCTTTACTGGGAGAGAGGCCTCTGAACGCACCCTCCCACCAAGACCTCGTATGTAGGGGAGAATGGGAGTCATGGGTACCAGGCAGTAAAGCATGTCAAATGTCCACCAAACACTTGAAACTTAGATGTCCTTTGTTATGAAAAAACTGTAGCATTGCAACATAAACTTGACAAATCTACCTGGGATTAAATGTGTCTTCTTGGCTAGCACATGAACTCCATGAGGGACGGACTGTGTCTGTCATGAAATCCCCCAGAGTCTGGCACATGGTGAGTGTCCAGAAATATTTCTTGAATGAATGAATGATTGGATGAGCGAGTGAGTGAGTGAATGAATTTTGACCACTGTTTCTCCAACTACTTTATTCATTGACATAACACTTACAGATCTGGGCAAACCAGGCATACTTAACTCTCTTTACAGACTTAAAAAAT
>NW_007827743.1:0-796 GCF_000696425.1 Galeopterus variegatus
TGAAGATTAGGGAGAAAATATCTACCACTTTCTTGGGCACAAAAGTAATTCTGCCTGAGACAAGTTATTCTCGTTTTTCTTAGATCTTTTCTTATCCCCATATTATAATACCTCTGACATTTACCCCATCTGTTTGGACTTATCACCAGACAAGATTAAAAGAAAATGAGAGTTAGAAAAGGGTGATGCAGGACTCCTGAAAAACATAGTTTGGATCTAGGTGCATTTTTTTTCTTTCAACCTCGTCTTCTCTCAGCTGCTTTACTTCCCACCTCCTCAGGTCCCCATCCTATAAATTTCCTACTTCATCTCCCCCACATGTTTCATGGTTCTAGGTATTTTCAGAGGGAAAAAAAGTTCTTTGTCTTCAGCATAGAAATTGTACATTAAAAAGCACAACGAGCAAATAAACGGCCCTGGAATTTTACACCAACATCTGTTTTTAGTGTTGTTGCTTTTTTCACATCTCCTGTTATTTCTGTCAGTTTGTAGAAGCTTGTAGCCCAGGAATCACATCATAAGAGAGTCAAACTACAGTTGAGGATAAATCTCACAAGCAGGTACTTCAGGGGGAGCACTGACCCAAGAGCCTACTTGTGCTCGCTGCCTTACGTGCGGGCAGCAGGAAAAAACCCTTATCATGGAGTGTCACAGGCGTTATGACATCAGAAAGCATGAAATTTAAGGAGAACGTTGCGTTGTTTTTATGTGTGATGACTTTTTACTGGCAACTCATCCCGATGAAAGGAACTTTGAGGCATCCACCTGACTTGCTCTTTGAAGGATTTTTAAATTA
>NW_007827744.1:0-796 GCF_000696425.1 Galeopterus variegatus
ATCTTCACGGCTTCTCTCTCCTGAGCAATTCAGCTCCAGTCCAAACTCTCCAAATACCACTTAGCCAGCCAAAGAAAACTGCACTGTCACTCAGGTGTTTGTTCACTCAACAACTACCTGCTCAGCAGCTACTGTGTGCACTTACGGCTCTAGGAGCTGGGGGTCCCTAGCTTCCTGGAGCTGGCACTGTCTAGTGGGGCAGACAGATAATAAACAAATAAATAGGAAATGATTAAGTGCTGTGATAGAAGATAAAGTAGCATAAGAGCATAGCGAGTGGGGAGGGATTTTTAGATAACGTAACCTGGAACGAACTCTTCAAGGAGATGACATTTGAGCTAAGACAGGATGAAGTGAAGGAACAACTGTGGAGCTCTCTGGGCAAGGGCCTTCCCAGAGCAGAAGCACACTGGCATGTTCTAGAAACAGCAGATAGTCTCAAGGGATGGGGGGTGAAAAGTGGGAGAGGGTAGGGGTACAAAGGCAGGGCCATACAGATTCTGGGAGACCAAGGTAAAGACTTGTGGTATTTGATGCAAAACCATTTGGAGGGTGTCACTCTCTGGCTAATGTTGGAATCCTGCTCACAGCGCCTATTGTCAAGTTAGGGCTGGGTCTGGAGCTCACAGACCCTAAAGCCCATTATCCAGACTGGGTCACCAGACCCTTAACATCCAGGTCTATGAGCTAGGTAACTGGCAAACAGGTCCTTGGAAGGTGCATGTTGGAAAGCATGGCTGCTTGCAGCAGCAGCCACCTGAGTCAGACGTCCGGCCGCCTGCTTCACCAAAACTCT
>NW_007827745.1:0-796 GCF_000696425.1 Galeopterus variegatus
GCAGTTCTACCAGGGATACTTCTTGCTTGCTTCCTATGTGAGCTTTTTATTCAGATGCTATCAATTAGGATATGATTAGAAATTTCCCCAACCGGTTTCGTTCTACATAAATCCCATAAAATTTATAGCTTTTGATTGCACCCTTTATTGCATTAGTATAGATTTCCTTATTTTTTTAAGGTTTCAGATAATTTATTAGAAAATTGGGAGAATGGGAAGATGAACGTTTTGGTTCCAATTTCCATCTGGAAACAGGCCAGTAAAATTCTTGAATAGGAGACTAATATAATTTAAATGGGATTTGCAGTGCTGCCCTTTTGCACCCTCCCTTCACATATAGACAGTTTTTTCGCTTGCTGTCTCAGCAAACCTTGGACTAACTGTGCTTGCAACTGGTTCATCCTCAAACAGCTCCTGGCCTGAGGCAAAGCCATTTCTTTGTCATGATCTTCTTCTGGTCCAGGCTCAGATCATTGTTTAAACTCTCAACTTTATTGTCCAGATCCCTTGCTTGTGTCCCCTTTGATGGCAAAATTTCTCTTTTGTTGGACCTTTTATGGTGTCAGAGATTATTCATGGTTGGTATTTTTTGACTGCTCCCTGCCTACTTTGACTATATTTTGGGTATTCCAATTAAGGACTCTGATTGGCTCTTACTTTAGTGGGAATTTCAGCTCTAAACATTACAGACTGATGTGGCAGAAACTGCTATTTTTTTTTTTTTTTTTTTTTACGCAGTAGCTATTCCTTCCTTTTTCCTTACTAACAAAAGTCCAATTTTGTTGAGAATGGAATT
>NW_007827746.1:0-796 GCF_000696425.1 Galeopterus variegatus
AATGCTTCCAGGTAGTGCCTTTCAGAACATTATAAAATGATAGTAAAATCTGTGCTAAAGAGGAGTGGAGAAGTTCCGGATTTTCCCAGCACTCCTTCATCAATAACAAAGAAAAGAGAATGCAATAGCAAGAGAATTTTTGCATATACAGAGAAAGATTCTGCAGAAAAAAAACCACAAGTTCTCTGTTAGCCACAGGTTATCCACAAACTATCTACTGTAAAAACTAGGGTGGCAAGTAAACAAGATAGAGTGTAAAATTTGAATTGTCAAAGTCCAGGGAAATTTTGACCTATAAACCAAGTCTGTAAACCAAAGAAAAATTTAAATAGAAGCTATGTAAACCATTTAGTAATAGCAATCCTTTACAAAAGTTGGTGATAGCTTTATAGAACTGCTCAGGTTACAGCATCCATTTTCTCAGTGTTTAGGCTAGTCCCACATTCCAGCGACAGTTCTTTGAAGAATGTGTAAAAGTCACCTGTTGGAATCCAGTGATTGCTGTGTAAGAGCCAATGTAAGATAAATATTAAGATAATTTCCCAAGATCTTGCTCAACCAGAACTATAATAAATTTGATAGCATAATTCTCACTGTTTTAAATACCTTTTTTTTTTTTTTTTGGCATTTGGTGGTTAATGGGGACCCAAACCCATGACCTTGGTGTTATAAGGCTACGCTCTAACCAATTGAGCTAACAGTGCAGCCCACTTTCACATTTTTTATATGTCTTATAAGAAAGGCACTCTGACTGGGTAAAGGCACTATAGATTTAGGTAGTGAACTTTAAGGAAAA
>NW_007827747.1:0-796 GCF_000696425.1 Galeopterus variegatus
CTGACTCTTTAACACATGTCTATTTATCTCAAACACAGCTGGCCCAGCAATCTCATGCCTTACATCATCAGAATAGCCATACTCTGTGCTTACAGTTTCGAATTTCTCGTGCTGCCACTAGAGATATTGTGTTATCTTGTCCAACTTATCCTTCTCTATTATCAGTTCCACATTATGGAGTTAACCCTCGGGGTCTGCTACCCAACCATTTGTGGCAAGTGGATGTTACTCATGTTCCCTCTTTTGGACGCCTTCACTTTGTACATGTCACTATTGATACGTACTCTGGTTTTCTTTTTGCTTCTCCTTTAACAGGTGAATCCTGCTCTCATGTTATCACTCATTGCCTGCGCAGCTTCTCTTGTATGGGGATCCCTCATGTACTTAAAACTGACAATGGGCCCGGCTATGTGGGTACTAAATTTCAAACGTTTTGTTTTTCATTTCAGATTCATCACAAGACAAAAATTCCTTACAATCCCCAAGGTCAAGGGATTGTTGAAAGGGCACACAATACACTTAAACAACAATTATTAAAATTAAAAAGGGGGAGTCTATACCCCCTGACTCCCACCAATCACCTAGCCCATGCATTATTTGTTTTGAATTTTTTGATTTTAGATGATCATGGCCGTTCTGCCGCCCAGCTTTTTTGGAGTTCAGGTCAAACTCCTGCCCGGCTTTGTGTGCGCTGGAGGGACCCTATGACTAATGAATGGCATGGCCCCGACCCTCTACTCATTTGGGGACGAGGGCATGTTTGTGTTTTTCCACAGGATGCTGAAAGTCCGCGCTG
>NW_007827748.1:0-796 GCF_000696425.1 Galeopterus variegatus
AAAAAATATATATATATTTTAATCAACATGACAATTGTTTCCATTATTCACTAAAGCTTCAGTCTCCTTGTTTCGGTCTTTTTAAAATTTATTTATTCTTTTTTGTTTACTTGTATTTGTTTGAAGGAGGGTTCTTTGCTTTTCGTGTTTTTCCCCCCAGCAGATCTGCTTTGTTAGTTTTCCCGCAGATGGCTCTTCAAGAACCTTTTCTAAATGCTCAAATAAACAAGAGGAAGAACGTCAACTTCCATGGTTGGCAAGACAACAGGCCCAAGGGCAGGAAACAGCTTTGCAGCAGGCAGCGGAGACAGAGGAGCAGGAGCTGGGCTGGAGAGCTCGGCTGCGGCTGCTGTGTCAACAGGTGCAGGAGAGTTCTGAAGGAGCGAGCCCAACTTCCCTGACACTTCAGGCTCATCAGATGCTGCTCGGGTGGGCTGTCACTGTGGAAGCTCTCTCTAAGGTCAGAGTCAACCTGATCAGAGAAATCAATAGAGCAGAGAGACAGGAAAGCACATTTATAAATACGGGACTTGGAACAACCAAACTATTGCCAGCATCCAGCCTCTGCAGTGATGCTAATGACTTGCTCTTTCTAAAACTCATGAAATTTGCCTCAAAAAAAGCACAGTAAAACAGGTTCAGCTAGGTGGGTATTGTGATACTGCCTGGGTAGGATAATCATGAAACAAGTTTACAGTTATTTAGGGCACTGACAAAAAAATAAAATTGTGGCAAAATAAATGGTGGGTCCATTATACATTAAGAGTATATACATTAAGGTCCTGTAATTTCTCCT
>NW_007827749.1:0-796 GCF_000696425.1 Galeopterus variegatus
TGGAAGCATCAGTTTGAACTCATAACATATTTTATCTTGAAATATTTCCCAAGTTCTGTACCCTGAAAAGGCTAAAACAATGACCAATCCAGTAGTAATGAGCACTCCTAGCTCTCAATGTGTGGCCTCTAAAAACAACCCCCGCTAAAAAAATAAAACCAGGGCTCCTTTAGAAATGGCTGATTCCAAGTCTGGGATAGGAAAATTCAAGTTGAGCCAAACACCCCGTATACCAGAAAGCAAGAAAGTGATCAAAGACTATGGGGTGAGGTTAAAAGGACTCATGAATCAATGTGAAGAGGGTCCCACTGGCCAGAAACGTTAATAAGAAAAAAGAACAGAATAAAATATGTTATATATTTGAATCAGAGTGTAGAGCTAGGGCGAGGTCTGGAAGCTCACAGAACCCTCAATCCCACTGTCCAGACTGGGTCACAAACGCTTCACACACAGGTCTACGAGCTAGGTAACAGGGAGAAAGGTCCTAGGAGCCTTGGTTGAAGAAAAAGTGTCTTTATTTCTGTACACACACGTCCAAGAGCTAGGCAGTCCAAAGAGAAACTCAAACCTCAACTGCTACTGGCAAAGTCCAAAGAAAAACTGAGCAGCTGCCAACGAAGTAAACATGCTCCATTT
Source organism: Galeopterus variegatus (assembly GCF_000696425.1). NCBI lineage: Eukaryota > Metazoa > Chordata > Mammalia > Dermoptera > Cynocephalidae > Galeopterus > Galeopterus variegatus. The sequence goes on from NW_007827749.1 coordinate 637, forward strand.
TCAGATGTGAGCTCTGCTGGCCAGTGCTCCTTCACCAACCCTCGAACACACAAAAATAGCAAAAAAACTAAAAAGATACATTGGCTCGCAGGCGCACCCACTCTACCTACACATACAATTTGTTTACAAAGATTGTGCTGTACAACACCCAACCGTACCT
>NW_007827750.1:0-796 GCF_000696425.1 Galeopterus variegatus
CAGTCCTGGGACAGTGGAGGTTGGGAGCCAGAGGATAAATCACTCTCCCATGGTCTTGGGCTGGCGGAGCACTCTACATGGCTTCTCAGAGGATCCCCATGGGACTGAACTCCAGTTACTCAAAGCACTAACCAGCCCAGTAACACACCTTTGGATTGATTTTCCCTCTTTCAAATCCCTTCATTTTTGTTTCCTGGGATCACTTCCCCCTAATAAACTACCTGTATGCAAAACTCTTGTCTCAGGCTCTATTTCTTGGTGTGTGTTGGGGGGAGCGGTGGGGGGCAGAAATCCGAGCTAAGAAAAATGTCCTTTCTCCATCCTTTGTTAATATTTTGCTTACCTTTTAAGGATCAGTTCAAATATCACCTACATCTCATAAACCTCTGTCTTCCCAGTTAGAATCAAATATTATCTCCCTTGTGTGTCCATCGCACTTATTTTTACCATCCCAGGAGTGGCCAGTCTGTTTGGCAGTTTATTCTGTAGCTACCTGTCTCCCCAGCTAGACTAGGGTTCTTGACATCAGGGACAGTGTCTATTCATTCAACAAACACACCCACAGTCCCATCCTGCAAGGTTTTTGGACAGTGCTGAGCACAATAAATGTCTGTTGAATTTAATAGACCTCTGAGTCAATTCTGATGGCTTTTAAAGTCACATTGCAATATTATCAGCTCATTTGACTTGGAGAAGTGATATTCTTTATTGCTGTAGACTTGGAGCTATGAGGCTTTCTCTTTCAGCTGTTTTCAGTACAGTTGTTGCTTGAAAACAGGTCCAATTGGTTGTGACC
>NW_007827751.1:0-796 GCF_000696425.1 Galeopterus variegatus
ATATGATAAAATTGAGTTTTCATGTATAGTTCCATGAGTTTTAACTCATGAATAGATTCATATAACCAGAACCACAATCAGGATAGAGCAGTTTCATCACTCAAAAAAAAAAAAAAACTCCCTTTGCTGCCCCTTTGTATTCATATCCTTTTCTCAACTCTAAACCCTGGCAACCACTGATAAGTTTTCCATTATAATTTTACCTTTTCCAGAATGTCATATAAATACAGTATATAACCTTCTGAGACTAGTTTCTTTCACTTATATAATGCCTTCGAGCTCATTCATGTTGCTGACAGTACCAATAGTCTGGTTACTTTTTGTTGATAATTAGTAATCCATTGTATGGCTGTGCCACAGTTTATCAATTAGCCAGTCGAAGAACACTGGAGTTGTTTTCAGTTTTAAGAGATTATGAATACAGCTGCTATAAACTTTTATGTATAAGTTTTTATATAGTTTTCATTTTCCTAAGGTAAACACCAAGTAATGAAATTGCTGGATCTTATAGTAAGTATACATTTAACTTTATAAGAAATAACCAAACTGTTTTCCAAAATGGCTCTACCATTTTGCATTCTCACCAGAAATACAGGGGAGTTCCAGTTGCTCTTCATCCTTACCAACCCTTGAAATTGTCAAGTTTTTTTGGTTGGTTGTTTTTTAGCTATAGAAATAGATGGTTAAAGATATTTCATTATGGTTTTAATTTGCATTTCCTAATGGTTAATAATATTAAACATCTTTTAATGTGATTACTAGCTGTCAATACAACCTCTTTGGTGAAATGTCTGCT
>NW_007827752.1:0-796 GCF_000696425.1 Galeopterus variegatus
TGCAGAAAAAGATTATCCAGACTTTTTTGGATTTGGCCCCAAGGAAGTACTAAGTAGATGAAGAACTGGGTCGGGAGGGATTCTGGGGCCTTATCAGTAAAAAAAATCTTCTACTTTGTGGTAGCAGCTGAGAGCAGATTTACAAAATACTCTTCCTCCAAAAGAGGCCCCGATGGAAGACATTGGTGACTGACTCCATGTGGCTCTAGAGCATTGTGCCATTGGTTATAACAATAGAATAAATAAATAGTGCACTGTGAGGGACGGTTGGATGGATGGATTCACGGGCGGGTAGATGAGTGAATGAGTGAATACAAAGGGGAAAAGGAGGAAGCAAAGACCCATCAGTATGGCCCTCAAATAGAAAGGACTGGTGTTCTGTTTGCAGAGGCAGAGTGTAGCATATACAACTCAGAGGAGTATCCTCTGAGTATCAAGTGGGAATAATATGGGCATTGGTAACAGAAAACCCAACTAATAGTGGCTCAAACAAATACGTTGAGAGCTTGGAGATAGGTGGTTTTTGGCATTTGTTTTGTGGCTCAGTAATGTCAGTGCTCCGGATGGCATCTCTATTAACGTTTCTGCTACTTATAACATAAATATCTGAAACTGTGTAATTTGTAAGAAAATAAAGTTTATTATAATTTCAGAGACTGGGAAGTCGAAAGTCTGGGGAACCCATCTGGTTAGGGTCTTCTTTGGTGGTGGCTTCAGTCACACAGGGTATCACAGTGAAAGATGGCAGAAGCAGAGAGAGACTCTCACATGCTGTCCTTTTAAAGCCCCCCAAACC
>NW_007827753.1:0-796 GCF_000696425.1 Galeopterus variegatus
CCATTAGTTGTCGTCAGACTTGCCTGCCCCTCAGGAAATAAAATAGAGAGGAAAGGAAGGGCTTCATTCCCAAAAGGAGAAAATATGTCCTGCACCTTGCACACCTCTGGATGGATACTATCTCCTGAACTCCAGCGTCAGGCCTTATGTGCTGGCGCAGAGTGTTTTTAACATGCGTTAAGTACGTGAGGGTATGTGCCAGGCACTGTGCCAAGTACTCAAATGCGTAATTTCATTGAATCCTCAGGACACCCCTCTGTAGAGATAGAAAACTAAGGCTGACTGAGAAACCAGGTTTCCACTCAGGCAGTTTGACTTCAGAAGCCAATGTTCTTAACTACTGTGCCCTCCTGCTACTGACAAAGACGCCTCTGAGGGGTTGAGTTAAGTAGCTTCCGACAAAGACAAGCCAGATTATAAACTCACCTTCCTCACCCCAGGCTCCCGAGCCCTGGTGGAGGGGGCCGAGGGCCTTAGCCAAGCCCTCCAACATCCACATCCAGCCCAGTGACAACCACTGAGCTGCCACCGGAAGCACCCTGGTCTCCGTGCCAGAATGAGGGAGGTGCCACCGGCCTCAGCCACATCCCCCTCCTTCCTCCTCCTCCCATCCTATCTCCCTCCCCCCAGCTGTTCCACAACAACATCTTAGAATGTAAAAATAACAGTAATACTAATACATTAAATAAATAAACTCACCTTCGCTTCTCTCTCACCAGATCTAATGCACATCTAGAGCGCCCATCATTTCTCCCAGTAGAGATCAAAGAGACTCTTTAATCAGCGACTCCCAGGA
>NW_007827754.1:0-796 GCF_000696425.1 Galeopterus variegatus
ATTAAACATGGATGTCTGCTTCATGTTAAAACTCTTGAACTGTCTTTGAATTTGAACATTCTAGAACACAAAGCCTTCACATACATCAAGAGAGGAATGGATAATCTCTCACGGATATTTAAATTTCTCAGCCCAGCAATGACATATGATAGTTCTTATATATAAATGGTCAAAACTAGTTACATGGCCTCCTGTAACTTGTGGGGTAACAGAATATAGGACAGGAAATGGTATATTTGGTGTGCATTGCTACCTCTGCCAAAATAGATATATGCAGAAAAAATCTGGGAGGAAATAAACTATTAAAAGTGATTAACTCTGGCTGGCTGGACTATAGGTAGGTTTTATTTATTTATTTTTTCATACTTTTCAGTATTCTTAAAATTTTTAACTAAACCTGTGCATAATAGCAGAAAGTTTATTAACACATTTTATTTTAATAATTAAATAAAATGTAATTTTATTTTAATAATTAAATAATTTGGCTTGCTCATCCAAATTTTGCGATTAGGACAGGCTTAAACTTAGAAATATCTATAGAGATAGTCTTGTATGTATGTGGTTTCAATATGGTTGGACAGATAAAATTCGTCCAAAGGCATTAAAATAAAAATTGATTGACTGTTCTATAAAAGAGTGTCAGATTTAGTTTTGCTACTATAAAGAAGTTAGAATGATTGGAGAAGAAGTGTAAAAATAGTTGAAATCAAGACTCCTAAATAGTATGCCTACTTAGTGAACAAATAATTAAGTTTGCTTGAGTTGAGTTTGATGTGACATATAAACATTTATGAGA
>NW_007827755.1:0-796 GCF_000696425.1 Galeopterus variegatus
ATTATGTATTATAAATATTGACCCCTGTCGAGCCAGGGCTGGGTCTGGAGCTCACAGACCCTTCAAGCCCATTGTCCAGACTGGGTCACAAACTCCTCACATGCCAGGCTGGGTCACCAGACCCCTCACATGCAGGTCTATGAGCTAAGTAACAGGCAAAAAGGTCCTTGGAAGCTGCAGGTTGGAAAGCATGGCTGCACGCACAGGAGTGGCCTCTGCCTGAAACAGTAAACTCCAGCCCAGGTGGCAGCGCTGCTCAGGCACACTAACTCCACCCACTCACAACCTACCCACAAAGAATGCCGCCCCACCCCCAACCTGCCCTGAGGTGAGGGGGCCTGATGAAATTATTCTATTTTCCCAACAACTGCACAAATGGAGAGTCACCATGTTCTGCTCCTCTGCTGAACCTAGCATTCTGCCAAACACATTATAGAAGCTTAAGAATTTGATGGGTTTTCACTGGAATGATATAGCTACATTACAATAATTGGTTGAATAATAATTCAAAATAAAACTTCTTTTTCCATCAGTGTATAAAATAATTTTCATTGGGACTTTTTGTGTTGATTCAAAATTTTCACTAGAACATCAAATAGAAAAAAAGGAAAAGATACTAAATTTTCTCTTTTCAAATTAGGTCAAATAATTCCTTCAGGGGAACTGGGAAATTTCTCATGTAATTTTTACTTCATAATCCAATCCAACCTATGTAAGCAGAAGATTAAATATTTGAAAAAAAAAAGTTAAGTAAGGATTACTGGATTTTTGGTTTTATGGAGAGTACCATAAACTT
>NW_007827756.1:0-796 GCF_000696425.1 Galeopterus variegatus
ACACACAAATAATTTATTAATTTGAAGAAATAAATCACTGCTCTGAAGCTGCTCTAAATAGCATACCTATGCACTCTTGTACTACATAATAATAGATGCTATCAAGGTGTTACCTGCAAAGTCATCACCATAACACCCTTCTCAAGTTCACAGTACAAACTTCAGCATGCTCTGGGATCAACATTATAGGCTAATATGTCACTACCTTGTCTTCTCTGACAGATGTTGGGGTGTAAGGGTCTGGGTAACCTTGGAAACTCTGGACCCAGATCTGGACCATGCTCCTGAATGGCTCACTTGGAGAACTGGAAGCATTTCCAGGGCGCATCCTCCAGGTAAAGAAGGAGAATGGGAGACACCAGGAGCTCGAAAAGAAGATGACTTGCTCCAGTTTGGAGTCTGAGGCCTTTAGGAACCACGAGGCTACTGTGTGAACTGCCTGAAGGAACAGTTCAGTTAAGCCTAGGCCAGATTTAGAGTCCTGTGTTCTGTCGTCTTAGAAGACTTCCCTTTGGTTTGCAAAACACGTTGTGAAAATTGTCTCTGGCTTCCCTGGATGCAGAATAACTTTCGATCAAACTTAGTTAAAATAAGACCAGTCATATTTATCTTGCGTTTTCTCCAAGGCAATGTTTTTATTCTTATTGGGACTTGAGGGCCTCCCCCAGTCCACAGCATCATGGGCTATGGAGCAGTGGCCGCTAAGGGCAACTGTACAGGCAGAGAGACTCTCCTGGAGGAGATGTGGCCACCCGTGGGTTCATCCAAAGGGGTGCCACTAAGTCATTTCCATCCT
>NW_007827757.1:0-796 GCF_000696425.1 Galeopterus variegatus
CCTTGGGCCTGTTCCCCAAAACCATTTTGTCTCTCTGGGTCTTTGGGCCTGAAATGGAAGGGTTGGCCCCAGAGCCTTCCGCAATGTCTTCAGTGCCTTTTTCTCCTTTGCTTGACAATCACTTTCCTTTGTACTGATCTTCTTAGGACCATTGGATTTTTCTTCTGGAAATGCTCTCTGCTTCTCTACCACCTGGCCAGGCTGCAAATTTTCCAAATATTTATGCTCTGCTTCCCTTTTAAATTCTGGCTTTATGTCATGCCTTTGCCACCATAACTCAGAGTAGGCTGTCACATGTAGCCATGCAGCTTCCTTAATGCTTTGCTGCTTAGAAATTTCTTTGACCAAATGCTCAGGTTTACAACTCCTAAATTCCAACTTCCACAAAGTCCTAGGACATGGACACAATGCAGCCAAGTTCCTTGCCAGTTCATAGTAAAGGTGATCTTTGCCCCAGTTTCCAATAAAGTTCTTGTTTCTACCTGAGATCTCCTTAGAATGGTCTTTACAGTCCATATTTCTATCAGCATTCTCTCATCTCTTCGTCTTCTTCTGAGTCCTCTAAACTCCTCCAACCTTTGCCTAACACCCAGTTCCAAAGGTGCTTCCATATTTTCATTATCTCTTATAAGCAACACCTCATTTCTCTGGTACCAAATTTCTGTATTAGTCCATTTTTTCTGCTTATAACAAAATACTTGGAACTGGGTAATTTATAAAGAAAAATGACATTTACTGCTTACAATTTCTGAGGCTGAGAAGTCCAAAGTCCATCTGGTGGTGGTGACATTGACTC
>NW_007827758.1:0-796 GCF_000696425.1 Galeopterus variegatus
TTCTTTTTTTTTTTTTTTTTTTTTTTGGTCTGCCTGTGTTAATTCAAATGGCCTGCCTTCAAGGTCATAAATTCTCTCAATGCTGCTAGAATAAGCAGAAGACGTGTTCTACCCTGCTAGTTAGACTCTGCGTTGTGTTTTTTATTTCACTGAATGAATCCTTCAGCTCCACAAGCTCTCTACATTCTTTTTCAGGGCATTGATTTTTTTGTACATTTCTTCTTTGGGGTCCTGTATATTTTTTCTCATTTCATTGTGTTGTCTAACTAACTGAGTTTTCTTGTATCTCATTTAACTTCCTTAGAATTGTTGCTCAAAATTCCTTGTCAGTCATTTCAAGGACTTCATCTTAATGCAATGCCTATCAAAATACCAATGACATTCTTCACAGAAATAGAAAAAGCAATCCTAACATTTATATGAAACAACTAAAGACCTCAACTAGCCAAAGCAATACTGAGCAAAAAGAGAAAAGTGGAAGGCATTACACTATCTGACTTCAAATTATAGTACAGAAATATAGTAACCAAAACAGCATGGTTTTGGCATAAAGACAGAGAGTTGGACCAATGAAACAGAATAGAAAACCCAGAAATGAACCTATGTACTTACAGCCAACTGATATTTGACAAAGGCACCAAAAACAAGCATTGGTGAAAGAAAAAGTTGGTTTTGTGAGAAGATACACAGAATAGACAAACAAGCATTGGGGAAAGGACAGCCTCTTCAATAAATGGTGGTGGGAAAACTGGACATCCATATGTAGAAGAATAAAACTAGAACCGTATATCTCACC
>NW_007827759.1:0-796 GCF_000696425.1 Galeopterus variegatus
TCTTGACTTTCCAGGGTCTCCACTGGATGCCCCTGCTAGGTCTCCTTTTCTCTTTTGCTTTCCTTCATTGTACTCCCATGTGTGATCGTGTCCCAGACTGTGCCCTTGGCCTCTTCTCATTCCCTCCCATGGCTTTGCTTCCACCTTAAGGTTGATGACTACAGATATTATGTCTCCATTCCAACCATCCTCATGAGCTCCAAAGCCACAGGGTCAGCTGCTTCCACTGGGATATCCCACAGATCCTGAAATTTAATACATAGAAAACCTGATTCATCACTCTCTTCCTCAAATCGGCCTTTCCCCCATGTTCCTGTCTCAGTGAATCCACTCAGTTTAACACCCTTGACTCCTAAACTGTTCCCCCACCCCTGCAATCACTCTCTTGGTCTGAGACCCTCCACCTCTTTGAAATCTCTTGAGTTCCTCTCCTTCTTTCTACCCCTTCTGCCCTGCTTAGCTGAGGCTGGCCTGACCTCTTACCTGGATTACTGCAACCAGCCTCTAGAACAGTCCTGTGGCTTCCAGCCTTTCCTGCCTGCAATCCATCCCTAATGCAGCTCTTTGTGAACTTGCTCCTGCTACCTTTCCAGATGCATCTCCGGCCACTTGCTCTCTAGGCTTGACATCTTATACATTCCAGCTATGCTTAATGACCTGTGTTTCTGTGAATGGGCCATGCTTTTTGCTTCTTGTTGCTCTCTTGGTCTGGAACACCTGCTTCAATGCCCTTCACCTTGCAAATTTCTTTTGTTCTTCTAGACTTAGCTTGGTGTTGCCTCCCTGGTGGAGTCTT
>NW_007827760.1:0-796 GCF_000696425.1 Galeopterus variegatus
GTGGTGGATTCTAGGAACGTGATTATTCCTGCGGCAACAGCAGTAAAGAGTGGGGATCAGCTTGTTTGCAGGTTCGGAGCCAGAAGTATAATAATCTTCTGTGTCCTATTATCTCTTTTTACATTATTAAGTGTAAGATTCAGACCCAGAATTCCCTCTGGTGGGAAATAATGCTTTTGTAAAAGCATTTAAATTCTTATATGGAAGGCAGGGCAGGTCATTTTAGTCCCATTTTTCACATACAGAACCAAACCCAGAGATCCTGTCAATTCCCTAAGATCACACAGAGGTCAAATGCCATGTCCTCCATCCCAAACCAAGACCTAATTCTCTGGTCAACATGGTTTTAAAATTCTGGCCCAGAACACATTGGAAATGCTCAAAAATGTTTCTTAAAAGAAACTACTTCAAAAACTTGGATATAACTCTCTTTCCACTGTCCTTCCTTGCTCCAGAATCCCCCACACATCATTATTACATCACCGCATGCTGTGAAAGCCACTTTCCAGTGCAAAACCTTCATCAGGTGCTTATTGCTTATAGCATCCAGTCTGGGGCTTAGTGTGCTATGAAACCTTTTCATGGAGAAGGAATTGGCTGCTTGTGTCTCTCTCTCCCTTCACTCACAGCCTTCCCTTCCTCGGGACGCCCCCTTCACTCCCACTCCCTGTCCACCTAGCTCTTCCTGGTCCTGTATGAGGATGTCCTTGCAGACATCGTCCCTTGTCAAAGCTCCTGGTATCTATGGGGCTATCAAATACTACTGGCAAGTTCCAAGACCTAGTACTTTGGGAAA
>NW_007827761.1:0-796 GCF_000696425.1 Galeopterus variegatus
ACAGGAGAGGGTAGAGGGGAGGAGAAGGGATGTACTAAAAAGTACAAAACTATGCTATCTACGGTAAGTGAATCATTTTGCAGAATATGCATGTATTAAAACAGCACACTATACCCCACAAAAGTAAATATAAACACAGTTGAAATAAATTAGTTTAGGCAGGGTTTCTGCCCACAGGAGCACAATACTTTTTTCTCAGTTCATAGCATGTGATGCTTCATCATAGGTACTCATTGAATACATCAATATTTGTAGCTGCCTTATTAACCTTTCTAAACTCAGAGCTCTGAAATTTAACACTCTTAGGTTCAAATCCTCACTTTATTAACTTGTTAATTGTGTAACTTCATGCACATTTCCTCACCATTAAGTTGAGGACAATAAATACTATTTGATACCCATGGTGTGAAAGATTAATTGAGATACTTTTCATAAAGCACTTATGAGAGTGCCTAGAACACCGTGAGCACTTGCCAAATAATTATTTTTACAACAATCATTATGACTGATTTCTGTATTGAAGTCTGAAGTTGCCCCATTTGGATGGAAAACCTTAGCCTGCTTTGGTTTTATAAAAAGTGACAAGTTGACTAAATGTTGCTCAATGAAGAAAAGTATAATTGGTTTCAGCTTGAAGACACTGGGACCTTAAAAGGATTTTGGTGTCATGACTTTTCCAAAAAGAAGAGCAATAGGTTTAACTGAGATTCATTACAGAGTTGAAAATCCTCAGGGCTCTTGCTGAGACTAACATGCCCATGGATTTCTTCATCTCAGGGCAAAGTCAGCAGCAGCA
>NW_007827762.1:0-796 GCF_000696425.1 Galeopterus variegatus
AATTAGTTCTTACTCAAACCCTTTAAAATTTTATTGTGCCTCAGATTTTTCTTTAACAGGATAAATTTTAACTTCAATGAAGATGATAATTGCTAAGAGTTAAAACATAAATTACTTTTGAATCCATAAATTTATAATGATGCTGGGGGAAAAATACTGAATTGCTCAGCTTTGGAGGATCCTAGGGAACCTACTCAAAAGTTTGAAAACTGATAAGGGAGAAAACAAAAAGCATTCATCCTACCTTACCTATACAACTGAATCTCAGGATAATCAATAGTTCATAAGGGAAGGTTTCTTTTTTTTTGAAGTATTTCAGCTAATAAAGAGGAGTGATAGGATTAGAATATTATCATGAACTTATGGTTCCTGGCACTGGTTACCAATGTCTGCTGAAATTACAAAGAGAGGCAACCATTGTGTTTTTCTGAATGGAAGTACACAGTACCACCTATGAAATAGTGTTAAAAATTCTGATCCTACAAATGCACAGCTAGATAGAATAAGTTCTAGTGTTCTATAGTAATGCTAGGTGACAATAATTATCAATAATTTATTGTATGTTTTCAAATGGTTGGAAGAGAGGAATTTCAATGTTCTCAAAACAAAGAAATGATATGTTTGTGGTGATAATGCTAACTACCCTGATTTGACGATCACACATTGTATACATGTATCGAAATATCACTCTGTACCCCACAAATATGTGCAATTATTATTCATAGCTAAAAAAAATTTTAAAAATTGATCCTGAATCTGATTAAGCCTCCACATATAATTATCATTTTAAAGGAAA
>NW_007827763.1:0-796 GCF_000696425.1 Galeopterus variegatus
AGAGTTTCTGTTTGAGATGAAAAAGCCCTGGAAATGGATACTGATGATGGTGCACAACATCGTGAATGCACTCAGTGCCCAAGTGTGCAATGAAAATGGTAGAAATCGTAAGCTTTATGCTAAAATGGTGAATTTTATGTTATCAACATAACATAACCTAAAAATTGAGCATGATGAAAAATACCTCGATTTTGTTTGGGTGTTTCTGGCAGCTGGCCAGTACAGGGGTCGAACCTTGAACCTTGTTATCAGCACCATGCTCTAACCAACTGAGCTAACCTACCAGTCCCCATGAAAAAATCTCAATTTTAAAAATTTAAAAATCATACCTCATTGGCAAAACTATTTTTTCAAAAATGGTTAAATTAAGCAGATGGTACTTATCAAAACACTTTCTAAATCAGTCACGAGCTATAATCAGTTTATTTTCTTGACAGTAATTGTAAGTATTAAAATTATGATACAGAACACACAAGGTGAAAAAATAAATGCTATTACTCAGACACGCATCACATAGAGAGGCAGTAGGAGGCAAAACTACTTTTTTTAAATGAGGTTTGAGATTTTATTCCAGATCTTTTTATAAATTTTGGCTTCCTATTTGCATCGTTTGGATCATCAATATATATGGTTTTATGTTTAGTGTTCAACTCACCACTATGTATAAAATATGTGCAACACTGTAGAAAACTAAAAGTATTTTTTACTCAAACCCTTCAACTATGTTAATGGTTGTACAATTCTATTTCACTAACTGAAGGGTACCTTAATTACTGGTATATTACTTTCTGAGTAA
>NW_007827764.1:0-796 GCF_000696425.1 Galeopterus variegatus
CACCAGTGGAGCCTGCAAATAGAGGAGGAAATCTTTATCCTCATAGTCAACACCACAGTAATAGAAGAAGCAAGTCCTCTACCAGATGACCAAACAACAATGAAAAAATACTAGAACTACAAACAAACAAGAAGATATGACAGCACCGAAGGAATACAATAATGCTCAAATACCAGACCTCATAGAACAGGAAACACTCGAAATGTCTGAAAGATATTCTGAGCAATGATCTTAAGAAAACTTGAGGGTAGAAGAGAAGGCTCAGTTAGAGAACACAATGAAACAAGAAAAAAAAATCCAGAATATGAAGTAAGAAATTTACAAAGAGACTAATACCTTAAAAAAGAAGGTAGCAGAACTCCTAGAAATAAAGATTCATTCAGTGAAATTAAAAAAAAAACACACAACAGAGAGCTTGAGTAGCAGGCAAGAGCAAACAGAAGAAAAAATTTCAGATCTTGAAGATTGTCTTTTCAAAATAACCCAGGCAAACAAAAATAAAAAGGAAAAAAGAATTAAAAATAATGAAGAAAATCTAAAAGAACTAGCAGACAACCTCAAGTGCTCAAACATCTGAATCATGGGTATTCCAAAAAGGGAAGAGAAAGGAAATAATAACAGAAAACTTTCCAGGAAGGGGGAGAGTTGCAGAACTTCAGATCCTGAAAGCCCAAAGATCCCCAAACAGATTCAATCCAAAAACATCCTCTCCAAGACACATTATACTCAAATTTGCAAAGCTCAAAGACAAAGAGAGGATGCTAAAAGCAGCAAGAGAAAAGTGTCAAGTCACCTA
>NW_007827765.1:0-796 GCF_000696425.1 Galeopterus variegatus
TCCACTTTGTTTTGCTGTGAACCTCAAACTGTTCTAAAAATAAATTCTGTTAGTGAAAAAATCCCCCAAAACCTGTTCTAAGTCACAACTCTAGACAAGCTGAGGTATGCATTACTCTGTGACTGTGTAGGGCTTAATGCTGTTACCCTCCTGATCATTTGAACCATGATGGGAATTCTTTGGGATGGGATGGAAGATGTCACTGAACTGAAAGTTCTGGAAAATGTGGAAAACCAGGATTCTAAGACAAAGTCTTGTACTGAGGCTTGTATTGGGGACACTTTATCTCACCAAGTCTCCTATTGCTCATTCTAAAATAACAAAGCAAAATTTAGACTAGTTGATCTCAGACATCCCTTCCCTGTTTAAATTATTTTTGACACTTTCATTCTGTAAAAAGAAAAGTCCAAGCAAGACCCTCAGTTCAGCAGAAGGGAGGAGGAACAGAGCAGGGATACCTGTCCCTCAAGGAATGAAATCATTGCTCTGAGGAGAACAACTAAGCTTATTTTATGCAAAATAATGTGGTGCAGGTCCTTTACATTTAGAGCTATGTGAGTCAGTCAGCAATTACCCTTTCTCTTTGCCCTGAACAAAGGTTCACCAAGACGTGGACTCACTCAGGTTCTAAAGGTTATAAAACCAAACTTTATGACCCCCATTTTAGTCAAGTAGCATTGTAATTATTAACTAAATTAATATTTATTTTGAAAGTTGCTGTTTTAGGCTTTCCTCAAATATTGAATCATAGCACACAATAAGTAAATGTTGGTGAACCAGGTTGAACTGAATGTTT
>NW_007827766.1:0-796 GCF_000696425.1 Galeopterus variegatus
GGCCCTTAATCTATGTCCAGTTTGGGCCCATCACAACCTTTCTTCTGCCACTACTAATAGTCCCACATTTCATAGAATGAATTTAGCTCAATGTGCTGAAATATCACTTTAGAAACTATATGTGGCCTGTCACTGGCTTTTAGCATAGGAGTAGAATTTGGATTGTTATCTATATTTGAATCAACCTACTTGGCCAGAAACTTCTTGTTTCAAGATTTACTTTACTATGCAATTAACTTCTGTTTTTCCACCAATGTCAAATGTATAATTTTTTAGTGCCTAAATTACTTGGAGAATAATTAGAGTCTCCATTTCAGTGGGCATTGGATTATGGAGAATTACTGTGATATTATTATTTAATTATATTATTTTTAAAAAGTTGAGTTGGGTTTTAGACTTTGGCCTGAGAGTGGACCTAAAAGGAATTAAAAATTAAGAGTGAGAAAGACTTCTGATGGCATGGGAACTTAATAAAGATTTTATTTTTAATCAATAGTTTGGGTCATGGGAAAAAAACTGACAAGTGTTGTTTTCCTCTCCTTGGTAATATTCTATTCTTTGTTAATCTTTTAAAATACAGACATTAATAAAAATATGCAGGGCTTTCTTGTTTGTTTTTTAAACAACCCTATATCTAGATGAGGGTAGAGTTCATCTTATAACTAGAGCCTTGGACTTGTGACTCCAGCCCTGTCTTCTCTCAACCATGCCTGCTAAGTTTCTGTCTAACTTCTCGAACATTAGGTAACGTTTGGGCTTTTGTCCTCTTTGTCAGTGTACAGCTTGGTGACTGAGT
>NW_007827767.1:0-796 GCF_000696425.1 Galeopterus variegatus
TATATGCTAATAATAAACAGTCCAAAAAGGAAATTTTTTAAAAATCCCATTTTAAATAACTTCAAAAGAAATAAAACACTTAGGAATAAACTTAAGCAAGAGGTGAAAGACTTGTGTACTAAAAACCATAACATATTGTTAATATAAATAAAATAGGACACAAATAAATGGAAAGACATCCCATGTTCATGGATTGGAGTACTTAATATTGTTAAAATGCCCATACTACCCAAAGTGATTTACAGATTTAATGAAATCCCTATCAAAATCCCAATGACATTTTTTACAAAAATAGAAAAAAAAAGTTCTAAAATTCATATGGAACCACAAAGGAACTCTAGTAGCCAAAACAATTTTGAAAAGGGAGAACAAAACATGAGACATCACACTTCCTTACTTCAAAACATATTACAAATCCGCAATAATCAAAACCATATTGTATTGACGTTAAGACAGACATATAAATCAATGGAACAAAATAGAGAGCTCAGAATTAAACCCACACATATATGGTCAAATGATCTCCAACTGGGGTGCCAAGACTACACAACGGGGAAAGGATAGTCTCTTCAACAAATGGTGTTGGGAAAGCTGCATATTCACATGCAAAAGAAGGAAACTGGGCCCATATCTCACGCCATACACAAAAGTCGACTAAAAATGGATTAAAGACTTAAACATAGGACCTAGAAATGTAACACTTCTGGAAGAAAACATAGGAACATAGGGAAAAAGCTCTATAATATTGGTCTTGGCAGTGATTTCTTGGATATGACACCAAATGCATAAGCAATAA
>NW_007827768.1:0-796 GCF_000696425.1 Galeopterus variegatus
AATAAATTGAACACTTAGAGAGAAAAGAAGCGTGGTTACTAGAGGTGGAAAAGGGGAGGGGTAGGGGAAGGGAAGGGAGGCTAATGAGGAATTGGTGAACAGACACAAAGAATGAGTATATATTGTAATGATGAATAAGCTAACTATCCTGATCTAACCACCACACATTGTACACAGTTATTGAAAATCAACATTGTACCCCACATGTATGTATACTAAATTATCCTAAAAATAAAAAAAATTTTAAATTTTTTTAAAAATTAACAAAGGGCTGGTGGGTTAGCTCAGTTAGTTACATCGTGATGCTGATAACACCAACATCCCGGGTTTGATCCCTGTAATGGCCATCCAACAAAGAAAAATAAGCATAATACAACGATTTCACTTATATGTGGAATCTTAAAAGATCAAACTCATAGAATTAGAGAAAATAACAGGTGAATCGGGAGATGTCAGACAGGAGGAATTTTTTTAGCTCTATTGCACAGCATGATGACTATAGTTAATAATTATCTATTGCATATTTCAAAATTGCTAAAAGAGATTTTAAATGTTCTCACCACAAAAAAAATAATGATTAATATGTGAGGTGGTGGATATATTAATTAGCTTAATTTAATCACTACACAATGTACATATATCAAAACACCACACTGAACCCCATAAATACATACATTTTTGTCAATTAAAAATTTTAAATTTTGGGCCAGCCCGGTGGTGCACTGGAGAGTGCGCCACTTGGGAGCGTAGCGGCGCTCCCGCTGAGGGTTCGGATCCCATGTGGAGACCGGTTCCC
>NW_007827769.1:0-796 GCF_000696425.1 Galeopterus variegatus
AATTCCATTCCATGCTCATGAACTGCCCATGATACTTGAATAAAAATGCCCCTGTTAGTAAAGGCTCATTCAGCTTGAGTCCCACACAGCCCCTCAGCAAACACTACCAGCCAGGGTAACACTTTTTCTAGAGAACTTATTTTGTGCTAGGCCCTTGTGTTAAGTGCTTAATACATATCAGATATTACAAGCTTAAAACAACACTGAGGGATCAGTGCTATTATTACTCCCATTTTACAGATGAGGAAACTGAGGCTCAGAGAAAGTACATCTTTGCACACAATCACACAGCTAGTACAGCCAGACTAGACTCCAGGCCTGGATGATTCCCAATCATCTACTGATGCTGTCTTGTCTCCCACTTCAAGTATTCTTAATACAGGATCTCAGAAAATGGTTGGATAAGCCCAAAATAACATCCAGAGCCCTGATCCCTGAGGTCTGTTTGTAGCGCTTTGGATAAGAATTATCTCAGAATCTCTCAAGAGGGCAGAACCCCTCCTAGCCTGACCCACAGGGACGCCAGTGGATACAACCCTCCTGGAGCCCTCTGGTTTGAGCCACACTCAGAAGCTCTTTCTGAGCACACCCTCCACCCAGGCAGCCTCTGTCTTCTGCTCAGACTTGGGCACGGTCCCTTCCTCACTCCTTTCAAAGCTTCAGTGCCTCTAGCATGAACTAGCCAGTGCAAGGTGGAGCATGGGAGCTCAGGGACTTGCCCTCGCCCCCATCTATCATGTTGATGGAGTTTGGATGTGTTGTCCCCTCCAAAACTCATGTGGAAATTTGATCTCCA
>NW_007827770.1:0-796 GCF_000696425.1 Galeopterus variegatus
AATAAAGCTTACTATTCCTTCAACCAAGGCTCCAAGGACCTTTTTCCTGTTACCTAGCTCGCAAAACTGCATGTGAAGGGTTTGTGACCCAGTCTGGACAACAGGCTTGAGGGGTCTGTGAGCTCCAGACCCAGCCTTAGCTCTACATCGACAGCAACCCTGCTCTTATCCGTATCACCACCAGCCTGTGTGTCCCCAGGGATAAAATTCATATTCAGCACTCTCTTTACTTCTGTGGATTTCTGAAACTGTGGCCAACCAACTCTTAACTCCCCAAGTTCTCCTGAGCCTTCCTCTCTATCTCAGGTGGGGTTCCCATGCAGCACAAGGACTCTTGAATGAGTGATCCATTGGGGGAGTGTTCTCAGGAGAAGGGAGCAAGGGGGCTCAATAGGACAGGGGGAAAACTGAGCCAGGCTGTGGTCTCAGCTGGAGACTAGTTGCAAGCCAACCCCTCCAGGAAGCTCTGAAAACCCAAATTGCACCCCACAGTCAATCCCCCCTGATGCAAGGTGGCCCGACAGCCTTGTGGGAGCCATGACTCTTGTTTGCTGAAGGATAATTCCCAGCAGGAGAAGGGGCTGTGAGTTGCCATCAGTCAACATGCACAGCAGCTGGGGATGAAGGCACCTGTAGGTAACAGATCTGGGCAGGGCACCCCGGCATCTACCAGGGTGAGTGAGGTTAACCGCTGAGCTGAGTCCTTTCTGTGCCATTGGGAGGGGACATCTCCTAGAACACAAGAGAGCTCAACAAAAAGAGATGTTGATGCCACCGAACATGCTTCTTGCCATTA
>NW_007827771.1:0-796 GCF_000696425.1 Galeopterus variegatus
ATAGAAAATAATAAAAATAAGAACAAAATTTATGAAATAAAAATAAACATAATAGGGAAATTGACAAAATTAAAATTGATTCCTATGAAAAGATTTTAAAATATTCATGATACTTCAATAGACTACTCAAGAGAAAATAGAAAACACAAGTAACATGATGGATAAAAGGGGGACATAAGTACATATGTAGTTAACATTAAAAAGATGAAAAGAAAATATTAAAACTGTATTTTAGAATAAATTTGAACAATTAGATAAGATGAGAACATTCTGAGAAAAATAAACTTTATCAAAATTGACTCAAGAAAAATTAGAAAATCTTCATGGGTTTGTAAAAGTTTTAAAAACTGAGTAGCTTTAAATGTTACCACAAGGAAAGCACTGGAACCAAATGGTTTTGAACAGTAAGTTCTACAAATTATTCATGAAATAAATAATTCCAAACATAATATTCCAGAGTGTAAACAATGCAGAGCCACACATCACATTTTCTTTTTTTTTAATTTTTTTTAAACTTTATTTATTTATTTATTTTACTTTTTATTTTGTCAATATACAATGTAGTTGATTATTATGTCCCATCACCAAAACCTCCCTCCCTCCTCCCTCTCGCCCCTCCCACCCAAGCATGTCCTTTCCATTTGCTTGTTGTAAGAACATCAAAAAAATTGTAGTTGTTATATCTTCCTCTCCCCCCCCCCTGGTTTTTTGTTTGTTTGTTTGTTTGTTTGTTTGTTTTTGTGTGTGTGTGTGTGTATGTGAGTGAATTAATTTATTTATTTTTAGCTCCCACAAA
>NW_007827772.1:0-796 GCF_000696425.1 Galeopterus variegatus
TGTCAAGAAACCTTCAATTTGGAAAGACAAGTTCTATGAATAGTAAGGAACTAATAAAGACCTTCTAGTATGTAAGGTGAAATCGTTTATCTCAGTCTACCCCATTCCTGTTCAGTTGCAACAGATCACTACTTTGTGTTACTCTCATTTAGTTATCTGGAACAGATCATTCAGAAGACATTGAAATTTTTACACCAGCCCCACCACCACCTAAGAAAAGACTCTTCAGTATATCCTGGAAAACTCATTTTTTTCTGTTGTACCTACCATTCTAAGAATCATAGATCAACTCAGGTTAACAACATCTTTATATGCTCAGCAGCTATGTCACAAAATTTAAAGGGTAAATGTGTGATTCAAAATTGGACTAGATATCATTTTGCTTTATTGTCTAACTGCATTATCCACATTACTCGCTGCATCAATGGACTGAATCAATAGGTTCCCTTACTTTCAATCTTCTAGCTGTTGCAACAATGGGAGGGACTAGTAGGAAATTAGGGGATCACAGAATAATGAAACCTGTTTTCCTAGGTCTCCTTTGCCGCATTACTAAATTTGGTTATCTTATTATACCAAATGTATTTGCTACTGTTGGGCAGCCCTGTCTTAGAGCTATACTTTATATATTCTATTTAAATTTCCTTCCCCATCCCACTTCAGGGAGCTATATTGTATTGCTTTGGGTATTTTATCATCAACATTGCCAGCCTTCCTAAGCCCTACACACAGCACTATGAATGGCTACTATGGTATGTTTTCTGCAATTACTAAAGTTGATATAAATATTTTTTTT
>NW_007827773.1:0-796 GCF_000696425.1 Galeopterus variegatus
GGCCCTTAATCTATGTCCAGTTTGGGCCCATCACAACCTTTCTTCTGCCACTACTAATAGTACCACATTTCATAGAATGAATTTAGCTCAATGTGTTGAAATATCACTTTAGAAACTATATGTGGCCTGTCACTGGCTTTTAGCATAGGAGTAGAATTTGGATTATTATCTATATTTGAATCAACCTACTTGGCCAGAAACTTCTTGTTTCAAGATTTACTTTACTATGCAATTAACTTCTGTTTTTCCACCAATGTCAAATGTATAATTTTTTAGTGCCTAAATTACTTGGAGAATAATTAGAGTCTCCATTTCAGTGGGCATTGGATTATGGAGACTTACTGTGATATTATTATTTAATTATATTATTTTCAAAAAGTTGAGTTGGGTTTTAGACTTTGGCCTGAGAGTGGACCTAAAAGGAATTAAAAATTAAGAGTGAGAAAGACTTCTGATGGCATGGGAACTTAATAAAGATTTTATTTTTAATCAATAGTTTGGGTCATGGGAAAAAAACTGACAAGCGTTGTTTTCCTCTCCTTGGTAATATTCTATTCTTTGTTAATCTTTTAAAATACAGACATTAATAAAAATGTGCAGGGCTTTCTTGTTTGTTTTTTAAACAACCCTATATCTAGATGAGGGTAGAGTTCATCTTATAACTAGAGCCTTGGACTTGTGGCTCCAGCCCTGTCTTCTCTCAACCATGCCTGCTAAGTTTCTGTCTAACTTCTGGAACATTAGGTAACGTTTGGGCTTTTGTCCTCTTTGTCAGTGTACAGCTTGGTGACTGAGT
>NW_007827774.1:0-796 GCF_000696425.1 Galeopterus variegatus
CTGGCGTCTGCCTAGGGTAGAAGGTGGAGGAAGTTTGGGATTTGTTAAGGAATAAAATCAGAAACAAAAAAGGAGATAATCCTTAACTTCTGAGATGCAAAGGCAGACTAGATATCACGATAACTTGCAAACTGGACAAATTTCTTACAATTAGATTTTAAATTTTTTATTGTCTCTTTTGGAGTATTGGTAGTGGGGCAAACATGGAGGACCCAAATTATAGGTAGTCCCATGCTGTGGAGCAGATATCCCTCTGCTCATGCGGCGGGGCTGGGCCTAGCTATAAGAATGCAGGGGAAATAAGAGGCCAATAGCCCACCCCTTATCTGGCCTGGTAAATGTTAGGAAGAGAAAGAGGTGAGTGGGGAGGGAGAGCAAGAGGAGGGGATGTGGTCTGGATTTCCCCCATGCTTGGCTTCAGGGAGGCATGGAGGCTATTACGTCACCTAAGTGAGGGTTTACTAGAAGGCAGGGGGCTTATTGCCCATGCCCACTTAGGACTGTGGACAAGCATTTCATCTTGTACTGCCCCAGCATTCACCTGGGTAATTTGTACAGGTGGACAGGAGAAGGAGCTTCTGGTTTTAGCTTCCCCAGCCCCATGGCGTGCTCCCTGAGTGCAAGCCATGGTCCTGCCATGGGGTTGTCTGTCACAGCGTGGAAGGAAGACACTGCAGAGATTTGTGTCTGTAGCCAGCAGGAATGAGCAGAGACAAAGACAACTGGGGAACAGCATGGGCTTGTTCTAAGCCCAGAGAGAGGCCAGATCCAGCTGTGAGTGCCAGCATGGCCACAG
>NW_007827775.1:0-796 GCF_000696425.1 Galeopterus variegatus
TTTTTTTTTGTTTGGTAGCTGTCTGGTATGGGGATCCAAACTTTTGATCTTGATGTTACAATGTTTCATATTCTCATATGCTTTTGTGGTGCTGTTTACTGTCCATTCACCTCAACTTGAAGAACCCCTTTATGCATTTCCTGTAAGGCAGTTATAGTGGTGATGAAATACCTCAGCTTTTGTTTGTCTGGAAAATACTTCTCTCTCCTTCATTTTAAAAGACCAGTTTAACCAAACAGTATTCTTGGTTGGCAGTTTGTTTGTTTGTTTCCTTTTTTTAGTTTAAATACATCTTCCCATTTTCTCCTGGACTGCAAGGTTTCTGCTGAGAAATCACTGATAATCTTAGGAGGGCACCCTTTAGTCTGATGAGTCACTTTTCTCTTGCTGCTTTCAAAATTTTCTCTTCTGTTTGACTTTTGAGAATAGTATTATCTATCTATTTTACCCATCGGTCTATCTATCTTACCTGGAAACAGGGAGGGCCTTTTACCTGAGTCTGCAGGACCAGATAAAAACTTGAGTGTACTGAGAAATCTGCTAATAGTCTTTCATACCTTGCATATAATATCATTTTTCTCATGCTGTTTCCAAATTATCTCTTTATCTTAGGCTTGATAATTTGATTATAATGTTTCTGGTTTTAGATGTATTTTATATTCATGCTATTTAGAATTCTTTGGGCTTCATAAATCTGGATGCACATATTTCCTCCCCCAATTTAGGGCATTTTCACCATTATTTTTTTGAATAAGCTCTCACTCCTTTATTTCTTTATTCTTATTCTGGAACTCTC
>NW_007827776.1:0-796 GCF_000696425.1 Galeopterus variegatus
CTACTAGTCACTCTAGTATTAGTCATAAAAGATGAATAATGTCATTCTATTCAGTTTTCTCTGTTATCATTATCATTTTGTTGCGAACTTTATAGTAGAGAAAAAAGGTTCTATATAATCTCTAGGTACTGCTCACTCTTCTGTGTTTATGAGTCTGTCTAATCCTTACAACCACGTTTTGGGTTGACAATTCTTAAAACATCAGTGAATACAGATGCCAATTTCATGAAATATCCCTGAGAATAATACATCTTGAGTCATTTTTATAACTCACAGTTCATCCTGCGGAGGAGAAATAGCTTCAACATTTTTCGTTTCTGTTCAATCAATTTCTACAAATTTGTATTCCTATGCAAGCCTCTTTCACTTAGTCACAGCATTACAGAAACCAAAAGCCCAAAATACTTCTAAAACTACTGAATGGAATTCAGTCAAAATAGAAGCTCAGATTAATGGCTTAGCATCCATCCTCAGAAAAACTATGCAGTTTGTAACAGCAACAGAGCCATAGAGGATGCATT
Source organism: Galeopterus variegatus (assembly GCF_000696425.1). Lineage (NCBI taxonomy): Eukaryota > Metazoa > Chordata > Mammalia > Dermoptera > Cynocephalidae > Galeopterus > Galeopterus variegatus. The sequence goes on from NW_007827776.1 coordinate 522, forward strand.
AGAAATAGCATGGGTCTTGGCCATATATGTTTCTAGAGGAAACCTTGATTCTGCTACTTTCTGGGTGTGTCATTTTCACTTCTCAGTGCCCTCAACAACAAAAATTAGATTCAATATTCATTATAAACAACTGGAGATTCTCATTCTGATGACATCATAGATCTCCCTTTTTCAATTCCTGTAATTTTAGGCTGCCTCTGGTAAACTCGGGTCCTCCTCAGGACCACACTCTACAAGTCTGTCAGGTTAAGCTCATCTTTCCCAAGCTCATCTTT
>NW_007827777.1:0-796 GCF_000696425.1 Galeopterus variegatus
TAGAACTACAAACAAACAAGAAGATATAACACCACCAAAAGAATACAGTAATGCTCAAATTTCAGACCTCATAGAACAGGGAATCATAGAAATGTCTGAAAAAGAATTCTGAGCAATAATCTTAAGAAAGCTTGAAGAAATAAAAAGATTCAATTAGGGAACATAAGGAAACAAGAAAAAATATCCAGAATATGAAGGAGGAAATTGACAAAGAGATTAATACCTTAAAAAAGAATGTAGAACTCCTAGAAATGAAAGGCTCACTTATTGAAATAAAAAACACAACGAGAGCTAAAGCAGCAAGCTAGAATAAGCAGAATAAAGAATTTTAGATCTCAAAGATGGTCTTTTCAAAATAACCCAGGCAGACAAAAAAAAAAAACGGAAAAAATTAAAATAATGAGGAAAATCTAAAAGAGACAGCAGACAACCTCAAGTGCTCTAACATCTGAATTTTAGTTATTCCAGAAGGGGAGGAGAAAGGAAAAGGTATTGAAAACCTATTCAAGGAAATAATAACAGAAAACTTCCCAGGGTAGGGAGAGATGCAGACCTTCAGATCCAGGAAGCTCAAAGGTACCCAAACAGATTCAATCCAAAAAGATCTTCTCCAAGACACATTATAGTCAAATTTGTAAAGCTCAAAGACAAAGAGAGAATTCTAAAAGCAGCAAGAGAAAAGAGTCAATTTACCTCTAAGGGAAACCCTAGCAGACTAAAAGCAGACTTCTCAACAGAAACCCTACATGCCAGAAAAAAGTGGAATGATATATTCAAAATACTAAAAGAAAAAAAA
>NW_007827778.1:0-796 GCF_000696425.1 Galeopterus variegatus
AAAACTACAGGCCAATATCTCTGATGAACATAGATGCAAAAATCCTCAATAAAATATTAGCAAACAGAATGCAGCAGCACATCAAAAATATTATATGACACGAGTAAGTGGGATTCATCCCAGGGATGCAAGTGTGGTTCAACATCAAGTCAGTAAATGTGACACACCACATCAACAAAATCAAGGGCAAAATCCATCTGATTATCTCAGTAGATGCAGGAAAAAGCATTTGACAAAATTCAACATCCCTTCATCATGAAGACTCTCAGTAAATTAGGTGTAGAAGGAAAGTGTCTCAACATAATAAAAGCCGTGTATGACAAAACCACTGCCAATATCACCCCAAATGGGTAAAAGCCATAAGCTTTTCCAACAAGAACAAGGAACAAGACAAAGATGCCCACTCTCACCACTCCTATTTAACATGGTATTGGATGTACTAGTTAGAGCAATCAAGCAAGAGAAAGAAATAAATGGTATCTAGATTGGAAAAGATGAAGTCAAACTGTCCCTGTTTCCAGATGACATGATCCTATATATAGAAAAACCTAAAGACTGTACCAAAAAACTCTTAGAGCTGATAAACAATTTCAGTAAAGTCACAGGATACAAAATCCACACCTGCAAATCAGTAGCATTTGTATACTCCAAGCATGAACTAACAAAAAGAAATCAAGAAAACAAGCCCCAATACACTGGCAAAGCTTGCGATTGTATACTACGATCACAAACTAGCAGAAAAAGAAATCAAGAAAACAAGCCCCAATACAATAAATCCATATGCGATTGTATACTA
>NW_007827779.1:0-796 GCF_000696425.1 Galeopterus variegatus
ATTTCCTTTTTAACTTAATTTAATGTTTGTTAAATTTGTTAAGATGTTCTTTCTTGGCAAATGCTAATTTTTTTAAACAAGTTTTCTGATAATGTTACTCAATTTCTTCCACTTCTTTCTAATGTTTGTCTCATTGAAAATACATGAAATAAACAAAAAAAAAAATACAAAACAAAAAAAAGAAGTTCATGAAAAGGCCTGGCTGGTTAGCACAGTTGGTTAGAATGCAGTGTTATAACACCAAGGTCAAGGGTTTGGAGCCTCACACTGTCCAGCCACCAAAAAGGTGAAAAACAAAACAAAATAAGAAAATATAACTAATTACTATTGTAATAACTAATTACTATTGTACTTTTATTAATTTCATTTTTTATTTCTCATAGTTTTGCTTCATTTAGTAGGCTACTATTTTGTTTGTTATAAACAAATTTATTATTGGTGAATTTTTTTTTCATAAATTGTGCCATATATCATTGCATATTCTTATTTATACATAATATGGGATATTGGTATTTTTATCTTACTTTATATTTGTTCACAGTCCATTTACCCTGATTTTCCTCTTTTATCTTTTGCTTATTTTTGTTGATTTGAGCAAATTTTTTAATTTAATCCAATTTTGCCTTGTAAATTTAGAAGTTGTATTGCTTCTTTAAACTGCTAATTTTTATATTTCCTTTAACACTCATAATCACTCACAAACATATTTCTGCACTATTATATTAAAAAGTTAAGTACTTTTTCTACTAAGACACTAAATTTTCTCACTGATTCTCTATTTAGCTCAAGAAAAAAA
>NW_007827780.1:0-796 GCF_000696425.1 Galeopterus variegatus
TTAACATTGGATAGTTTGATTACGGTGTGTCTTGGAAATGACCTGTTTGGGCTAAATATATTTGGGGAGATTTGATCTTCCTGGATTTGTGTGTTCACATCTTTCCCAAGGCTATGGAATTTTTCAGCTATTATTCCTTTAAATAGGTTTCCAATATCTTTTTGTTTCTTCTTCTTCTAGAATGCTTGTAATTTGAATATTTGTTTGCTTAATAGTATTCCATAGATTTTATAAGCTTTGTTCTTTTTTTATTCTTTTCTCTTTCTTTCTTTCTTTTTTGTATTCCTGAGTTATTTCTAAACTGCTGTCATCAAGATCAGAAATTCTTTCTTATGCTTGATTTAGTCTGTTGTTCAGATTCAGATGTATTTTTTATTTCATTCAATGAATTCTTCAATTTCAAGAATTTTTCAGTGGTATCTATCTGTTGAATTTCTCATTCAGATCATGAACTGTTTTTTCTGATTTTGTTGAACTGCTTGTCTAGATTTTCTTGTATCTCAGATACAGTTTAACTAATTTGAATTCCATTTCTAACTAGTCAGCAATTTCCAATTCTTTTTGTCTTTTAGTGATGTCATGTTACCTCATTTTTCTGTTTCTTGTTTTCCTGCATTGATATCTGCACATCTGGTGGAACAGTCACCTGTTTGAGTTTTGTGGAATAGCTTGCATTGGGAAAGAGTTTCACCTGCATATGCATCCTAGGTGTCAATGGCTTTGTTCAGGATGGATGCAGTAGTGTAGACTCTGTGTAGTTTCTTCAGATATAATCCACTGTTACTATGTCAGTGAG
>NW_007827781.1:0-796 GCF_000696425.1 Galeopterus variegatus
ACACACACACACACACACACACACAAGGAGAGAGAGAGAAAGTGAAAGAAACAAAAAGGGAGAGAGAGAGATGGAGGGGTTGCTGTCTCAGTAGAGCTGTTTTTATTTGATGTTTAGATCAGTTCATAGCTTTCTTATGTGTATTATTTCAACTGAATCAGCCATAGTCTAGAGATTATAAAAACCATTTTTCCTTTTTTTTCCACTCTTTTTTCTTTTTTCAATGTTTAGCTATGCAACCCAAGCAGCAACTTCAAAGCCCAGGGAAAACAACATGAATAGAAATAAAATTACAGAGGCAGGTTTTCAGTCATTTGTAAAAAAATATTCATTAAGGAGGATATCTAATGCATCTATATCAAAAGTTGGTAATTTACTGCTCGTAGAAGCACCCGTTTTACTCCTTCATGTACCAAATTCAAAATAAATACCTTCTTGTGGGGCTAGGACATTGGTTTCTAAAACCAAAATTTATTTCACTTCATGTTGATGTAATTCATCAGAGCGTGGTGACTTGAATTCAGTTTTTTAAAGTCAGTACTCTATTGCTGCGAAGAGTGCTTAATTTAGTGATTCAACCTCTAAAAACAATGAAAACATTGTCATTGAACTCTACTGGAGTATGGGATCTACCTCCTGAGGACTCCTCATGGAAAGCATATCTAGTTTTTATTCGCTCATTATTCCACTACAGAATATGCCAAGCCCTCCTCCTGTTGCCTGTCAAATAGTTTCCCAGTTGTCCTGATAAAGCGAATTCCAAAAGTCACAAGTCGATGTCTAGAAATGTTCCTAA
>NW_007827782.1:0-796 GCF_000696425.1 Galeopterus variegatus
TTCAGCCTTGGACTGGAGATCCTAGACAATGCAATATGTAGAACAAAAAAGAAACAAAATGCATTAAAATTTGAACAAAACAAGTAAAACTGTCTTTACAGACATCATAATTTTTTATGTAGAAAAGTCTAAGGACTCTACAAAGTAACTTCTAGAACTAATAAGTGAATTTAGAACGGTCATAGTACACACAAGTCTACTGTCTTTCTACATATCAGCAGCAAAAAATTGATAAATGAAATTTTAAAAAATAATTTTATGTTAATATCTCAAAACACAAAATACTTAGGAATAAATTTAATAAAATATGAATAATATTTATCATAAAAATGACAAAACATTGCTAAAAGACATTTAAGTAGACCTTATAAATAAGGAATTTTGCACATTCTTGAATCCAAAGACTCAATATCATTAAAATGTCAAGTCTCCCCAAATTTCTTTATGGATTGAAGAAATCCCAATCAGAATATCAAAATGTTTTTCTAGAAAATGACAAGAAACGTGTCATTAAGAATTTATATTTAAAAGCAGCAATATAGAACAGTCTAAGAATATGGAAAAAGAAAGTCAAATTTAGAGAACTTCCGCTACTTGATTTCAAGACTTACTGTCAAACTACATAATCAAGACAGAGTAGTATTGGTATAAGGAAAGACAGATAAATGCAACAGAACAGAAAGACCAAAAATAGACCCACATATATACAGTGAATTGCTTTTCAACCAAAGTGCCAGACAGATTTAACAGGGCAAAGAAAGTCTTTCAACAAACATCAAATGACTGGATACATATA
>NW_007827783.1:0-796 GCF_000696425.1 Galeopterus variegatus
CACTTTCGCTTCAGTGTGTTATGCTGGATTCTAACCTCGGAAGCTTCTCTGACGGTTTTGGGCCGAGATTTTGAATGAGAAGTCTCACAAGCCCTTTACCCCATTGGCTCCAATGGGCTTCCAAGTAGAACTTGGAAACCTGAATTCCTACAGGCTAGATGTGAGAACCACATGTGTGAACCACCTTCTGCTGCCTCCTGCATCAGAGTTAAACTGGCTTGTGAAATCTCAACCTCCAGTGAGAGTTTTTGGCAGAGATATTCAACACAACTTTCAAACCTCTTAGAGAGCCGTTTACTGTGTGATTTCGCGTCTAATTTCTGAAAACAAACTCCTCTCAGATCTACGTCTCTTATAACTAGCACACCTTCGGTTCAGTGCGTTATGCTCGATTCTAAGCTCGTCGGAAGCTTCTCTGACCCTTTTTGACAGAGATTTTGAAAGAGACGTCTAATAAGCCATTTCTCCCATAGGCTCCAATGGTCTTCCACATAGAACTTGCTAACCTGAATTCCTACAGGCTACATGTGTGAACCACCTTCTCCTGCCTCCTGCATCAGAGTTAAACTGTGCCGGGTACCAGCCCCAGCACAGAGATTGTGAAGGTCCCCACTGGTAAGGGATCCCCCAAAAGGGAGGAAGGGCAGCGTCGGCGATGGAGCGGCAGCAAACTTACAGACCCAAAGGATCTGTTGAATGCTGGGACAACAAACACACAGACTCAAGGGATCTGCCGAATGCTGACAATTTATTGAAGCAAGCATCAGACTTTTATACTTTTCTTTCTTATTTGCTA
>NW_007827784.1:0-796 GCF_000696425.1 Galeopterus variegatus
TGGTGGGTGACCCTGGGTGGTCCTGTTGGAACCCCATCGAGCTCCCCATGACCCTGATGGGAGCACTGGTGTATACTGGTGCTCCTCAATTTGAATGGGTGACCCTGGGCAGGTTTTCTTTTTCCTGTTTCCTACAGAGACTCCTCCTGGGACCTTGCTTCCCCTGTTTGGGGTTGGGTTGGTGGTGATTGGGAAATTTCTTCCTTACTCTGTTTGGCTATCCTGGGTTTCTGTACTCTCAGGGGTTCTGTGTTAGTCTCTCACCAGATGAAGGCAATCCCAAGGGCTGCATACATATGTACCACCCCCAGGTAAACAACCATTTATAGCAGCGTAATTCCCCCTGTGGGTCTGGACACTTGGTAACAGGTCTGTGCTCACTCACCTCTTTCCCTGGGTGGCTCCACTGGTGATTCCCCTTCTGTCTATGCTGATGAGTGTTCAGCGGGTTGCCTATAAGGCAATGGTGGTTGCTGGTATGGCAGTGAACTGTCTTTGCAGTGGCAGTTGCTGTGGCAGTAGCTGTTGTAGACCACCTGCTCACCACTCTTTTCTGTGGCAATGGCAGGGAGTGCTGCTACCAGCAGGGTGGCTGGTACTCTGGTGCCATTAGTTGGGGCTGGCTGGTAGGTAAGGCCACTTCCCAGGGTCTGCAAGATGGCCACGTGTGCTGGTGCTGTAGTCGGAACTCTAATTTTTAATGTATTTTTTGGACGCTTGAAAAGTGAATAATTGTGTTTAAGTGAGATTTTTGCTAATTAATGTCATTTCCATTTTTTACCTAAAATTTGAAAGT
>NW_007827785.1:0-796 GCF_000696425.1 Galeopterus variegatus
TGTGCTGGGTTAACCATTGTCTTAAACTCAGGAAGACACAGTCCCCGGGCTCTGTAAGGTGCTTCACTCCAACTATTTTTTAATACCCTAATATGCTTATTGATGAAAACAATTAGTATATCCCAGCCCTGGCAAGCTGGCTCTGACCTTTGTTGTCATATTCATCATATGTGAGGTTACTTAATATTTAAGTTGGTCTTGAAAACAGCAAGCTCTCTAGAGATTGGCATCTAATTAGCAGTGGTTTTTTAGATGCTTTCAAGTCTCACCTGTCTCATCTGCACACGCTGGGAAATGGTCTAGTAAAGCTCCACAGTTTTGAACATCTTCTTCGCAAAGATTTTAAATTTAAATAGGCCTGTCCCAAAATGCGTACACCCATCCTGAAATAGTCAAATCTTATCACCTGACTCACATATTTATGTTATGTTCTGGTTGCATGAATATTTGAAATTTAACTAGCACCTTGGAAATAACTTATATTCATGGAAGAAACAATAAAATTCACTTATCTATCTTGGACCTTAGAAGCAATGTTTACTGAGATGAAGGGACTTGTCTCAAATTTAATGACGCTCTACACTGCTGTAAGGTGTGTCCAGCATGTCAATACCAAACAAATGAGGGCAAAGGGTCACATGAGCACCCCCAACTGTGCCCCACATCTAGGGGAGAAGCAGAAGAGGACCAGATTTCCCAGGGGTAACTCTCTGGGTTCACCCCATTTTGTCAGCCCCTGTGTCATGAGTGTTAACCTGGAGAGTGGTGTGTGTCCCAAGAAAGTGCAGAAGCAAAG
>NW_007827786.1:0-796 GCF_000696425.1 Galeopterus variegatus
CATATTATTGCCTTTTTTCCTTTAGACAGTCAATTTTCTTTAAAGTGATTAAAAATAGGGGAAAAAAATGCCTTTTATTTTTATCTTCATTATTGCCATTTCTGGTGCTCTTTATTTCTTTGTATGAATTCAAAGTTTCCATGTGGAATTATATTCCTTCTGACTAAAGAACTTCCTTTAATATTTTTATAGTACAGGTTAGGTGGCAATTAATTCTTTCAGTTTTCATTTATCTGAAAATATTTTATTTTGCTTTTATTTTTTATTTATTTATTTTTTTTCTTTTAAAAGATGACCAGTAAGGGGATCTTAACCCTCGACTTGGTGTTGTCAGCACCACGCTCAGCCAGTGAGCGAACCAGCCATCCCTATATGGGATCCGAACCCGTGGCCTTGGTGTTATCAGCACCGCACTCTACCGAGTGAGCCACAGGCCGGCCCCTATTTTGCTTTTATTTTTGAAAGATGTTTTCACTCAGTATATAATTCCAGGTTAAGGTTTTTCTTTCAGTATACTAAAGATGTTACTCCATTATCTTTAGGTTCACTTGGTCCCTCATGAAATGACAGCTGCGAGCTTATTGTCCCTCAGTATGTGATGTGTCTTCTCTTCTCACTGCTTTTAAGATTTCTGCATCTTTGGTTTTCAGTAGTTTAATTATGTCTTATTTAGATGTGGGTTGGTTTGTTTATTTTTCATTTTTTATTTGTTTTGTTTTATTATTTTTATTTACTTTATCCTGCTTGAGGTTGTCAGAGCTTTTCAAATCTGTACTTGATGTCTTTCATTATTTTT
>NW_007827787.1:0-796 GCF_000696425.1 Galeopterus variegatus
ACAGACAAGCAAAATCTGAGAGAATTCACTGGCCATACAAGAAATTCTCAAGGGAATCCTATATCTGGAAATAAAAGGAAAATAACTGCCATCAAGAGAACTGACAAAAGGATAAAATTCACTTAAAATTCATTGCTAAAGCAGGTACACAAATGGAAAGGGAAAAGGAATCAGACCTTATAACTACAGAAAACACCAAACTACAATGATAAATAATAAGAGGGGAAGGAAGAAAGAAAAGATACACAATACAACCAGGAAACTGCCAACAAAATGGCAGGAGTAAGTCCTCATGTATCAATAATTTTGAATTAAATTTTCCAATTAAAAGATACAGACTGGCTGGATTAAAATTGAACTATATTCCACCTTCAAGAAATGCACTTCACCTGTAAAAACACACACAGACTATAAGTGAAGGGATGAAAAGACATATTCCATGCAAATAGAAACAAAAAATGAGCTGGAGTAGCTATACTTACATTAGATAAAATAGGCTTCAAGTCAAAAACTGTAATAAGAGACAGAACTATTAAGAAACAATTATAGGGCCGGCCCGGTGGCGCACTGGATAGTGCGCCACTTGGGAAGCGCTAATGTTAAAGTGGTCAATTCGGCAAGAGGACATAACAGTTATACATGCATCCAACATTAGAGCACCCAGATATATAAAGGAAATATTAGATCTAAAAGTAGAGAGACTCCAATACAAAAACAGTTGGGGACTTCAACACTCCAATGTTAGCATTGGACAGATCATCTAAACAGAAAATCAGCAGAAAAACATTGGATTTAA
>NW_007827788.1:0-796 GCF_000696425.1 Galeopterus variegatus
AAAAAAAAAAAGATATTTTTATTGTTAAGGTGATTTGTCCAGGAAAACCAGGATATGATGAGAAGGGCCCCCTCATGTGTTGCTGGTGGGGCTGTAACAAGAGGGTAGGGGGACTTTGCAACGTTGTGCTTTGTACCAAGCTCTGTACAATAGGCACCCCTGGCCCTGTGCTCCAGCTTCTGAGGAGCATCTTAGGTATGGAAAGAAAATCATGCACAGAGAACGATGTTCCCTGTAGCATTAACTGTGAGCCCCCAAATGGGCAGTGACCTAAATGTCCACCCAAGGAAAAATGAAAAATGAATTATGACTTATCTATAGAGAAGAATATTACATAGCCATTCCAACATTTACAAAAATGAATATCCATATGTAAATATAATCGTAACATAATAGTAATTGAAAAGGAAAAAAAAGTCACAAAATTACAAAGCAATTGAAAGGGAAAAAAAAGTCACAAAATTACAAGCATATATGATGTCAAGTACAAAAAAAAAACAGTCATAGGACAAAGACTCTAAAACAGCAAAACAATAAAATGGAAATTAAGGCATCTGGTCTGTTTTGTTTTGTGGGCATTTTTTTCTGCCACAGTTCATTCTTCTGTTCTTATAGAAAATTATGATTTCCCCGTCCCCCAACACCACCCCACTTATCCCCTTTCCACACAGAGCATTCAGTTTGGAGCTGTGTCCCTGTTCCTCCATTCACAAGCCCTGTGACTTGGGGCAAATTGCCTCCTTCTCTGAACCTGTTTTCTCATCTGTAAAATGGGTGTGATCATTCCTTGTAAGGC
>NW_007827789.1:0-796 GCF_000696425.1 Galeopterus variegatus
TCTCTCTCTCTCTCTCTCTCTTGCTTCCTCTCGCCATGTGATCTGCTTGTACCCACCAGCTCTTGCTGCCTTCTGCCATGAGTAGAAGCAGCCTGAGGCCCGTGCCAGATGCAGCTGTCCCAGAATCGTGAGACAAATAAACCTCTCTTCTTTACAAATTACCCAGTTTCAGGTATTCTGTTATAGCAACAAACAAACAGACTAATACACCCTGAAAGAGAGAAGTTCTCCAGAAGAAAGGGAAGAGATGCTCAAGAAGAGCCTGGATAACCAATTGAGTGAGGTAAGAAAAATCCACACATCAAGTGACAGAGTCACCTACATCACCTGTAAGTTCCTATTCAACTCCGTAGGTTCAACGACCTAGTTCATTACCAACTCAGAGCAGTTCCTCATAGACTAAAAAACTGTTCTTATGAAAGGGGGAAGGGTTGTAGCCAACACAATTAGACAAGAGAAATTAATTAGGGGAAGAAGAATTGGAAAAGAAGTATTTGCACATAATAAAAGAAAATACCTGAAAAATCTGAGAGAATCATAACACTAATCCAAATAATAAAAAAGTTTAGTGAGATGGAGGATACGAATTTAATATACAGAAATCAATATACACAAATCATGATCAATTAGAAGATATATTAATAAAGAGAAACCTCATTTGCAATAGCAAAAGAGAAAATAAAATATAGTTCATTCTCATTACCCATGGTAGTGATGTCCTATAAAGTTTCCTCTAACACTGAACACTGAATCATTGCCCCTAGGGGCAACACAGGGTCAGGTGCCAGAAATAAGG
>NW_007827790.1:0-796 GCF_000696425.1 Galeopterus variegatus
TGCAAACTGCTGTACAATAATTGTTATATAAGTCATTTATATGCCTGCAAAGGGAAATTATATTTATTATATCAAACTGTTTTCTAAGGAAGAGCCAGATTTTCATTCAATATGAAAGAGGCTCATCCTTTGTAAAGACTTACAAAAAGGAAATCTTCCCATTTCAAACTCTTTTATTCCTTGCAATAACATTAAATATTGGAAGTTTCCTTAAATATTGAAACTTTTAAATTCACACACGTTTAAGAAAATTTAATTTATTTTTCCCACATATTATATGATTTTGTTTGTATGAAATGTCCAGAATAGGCAAATCCATAGAGACCAAAAGCAAATTAGTGATTGTTGAGGGGTTGAGGAAGAGGGATTGAGAGTGACTGCTTAATAGGGACAGGATTTTCACTTGGGGTGATGAAAAAGTATTGGAACTACACAGTGTTGATGTTTGTACAACATTATGGATGTACTTATTGCCACTTTAAACTTGTTAGAATGGTAAATTTTATTTATGTGTATTTTACCACAATGAAGAGATATTATTTGTATTATCTGGTACTGTGTGTACTAATGGAAAATGAGGCAGAGATAGAGGTGGGACACAAGAATGACTGACCCACTTGCAAGCTGGTAATCAGCCAGTTGAGTATTCATTGAGTCCACTGAGAACAAATGACAGGGCAGGATGCTAACACACAACAGCAAACAAAGACAGATGTGGCTTTTGCCTTTGTACAAAAAACAGTTTAACAGGCATCCATTCTTCTATTTCTTCTCTCCTGCCAGAGATATGTTAGGA
>NW_007827791.1:0-796 GCF_000696425.1 Galeopterus variegatus
GGTCAGTGGCTCTACACTGGCCACCAGGTGACCAAGACTCCTCACCATGGAGGATGCCTGACAGTAGAGGCTGGCCTCTCACTTCTCAGTTCCCTGAAGTGTTATGGGGATGCCTGTCTCACTTTGGGGATCTTAGGTAGCAAAACCGTTCTCCTTTACCTAAAAGTATGGGCAATCCAATTTCTCATCCTCTGTGAGACTCCCCCCTGGGATATCTCCTCTGTAGTTTAAAAACCCTAGGTCTTGCACCTCACACATCTGCCCAAAGAGGCTTATCCTCTTTTGTAATACCACATGGCCTCAATACAAATTGGAAAATGAAAGCCGTTGGCGAGAAAGTGGCACTTTCATTTTCCACATTCTCTGTGATCTAAAAAACTTCCTCAATCGCACTGGAAAGTGGTCTGAGTTCCCCTATATTCAAGCCTTTGTCTATCTCCACTCCTGTTTCTCTCTGTGCCACTCCTGTAACTCCTTCCAAATCCTCTTGCTCGATGAAAACCCATCCAAATCTTCTTCTCCTCCTCAACTGCCCTCCTTGTCTCTCAACTTTGACCAGAAGGCTCCACAGCCTTCCTCATCCTTTGATTTTGACCCCACAGATGTGGCTGCACCACCTCAAACTGTCCTGCCACAGCCTGCCCCTGCCACCGCACCTCCTTCTTATGTCTCCAACCTCTATCCTAACCCCCATTCTCTTGTACCTTCTCCTCCTTTAACCCACTGTCATGGACCACCACCTTCCCTTTCACCTAAAACCCTAAAACATCCAGACAAGCCTTGGCCCCCCTCTCCT
>NW_007827792.1:0-796 GCF_000696425.1 Galeopterus variegatus
AATTAGTTCTTACTCAAACCCTTTAAAATTTTATTGTGCCTCAGATTTTTCTTTAACAGGACAAATTTTAACTTCAATGAAGATGATAATTGCAAAGAGTTAAAACATAAATTACTTTTGAATCCATAAATTTATAATGATGCTGGGGGAAAAATACTGAATTGCTCAGCTTTGGAGGATGCTAGGGAACCTACTCAAAATTTTGAAAACTGATAAGGGAGAAAACAAAAAGCATTCATCCTACCTTTCCTATACAACTGAATCTCAGGATAATCAATAGTTCATAAGGGAAGGTTTCTTTTTTTTTGAAGTATTTCAGCTAATAAAGAGGAGTGATAGGATTAGAATATTATCATGAACTTATGGTTCCTGGCACTGGTTACCAATGTCTGCTGAAATTACAAAGAGAGGCAACCATTATGTTTTTCTGAATGGAAGTACACAGTACCACCTATGAAATAGTGTTAAAAATTCTGATCCTACAAATGCACAGCTAGATAGAATAAGTTCTAGTGTTCTATAGTAATGCTAGGTGACAATAATTATCAATAATTTATTGTATGTTTTCAAATGGTTGGAAGAGAGGAATTTCAATGTTCTCAAAACAAAGAAATGATATGTTTGTGGTGATAATGCTAACTACCCTGATTTGACGATCACACATTGTATACATGTATCAAAATATCACTCTGTGCCCCACAAATATGTGCAATTATTATTCATAGCTAAAAAAATTTTTAAAAATTGATCCTGAATCTGATTAAGCCTCCACATATAATTATCATTTTAAAGGAAA
>NW_007827793.1:0-796 GCF_000696425.1 Galeopterus variegatus
TGTTGGAAGGATGCAGTTCTGAGACAGTGAAGCCAAGAAGAGCTCGGATTAGAGAAAACTGTGCCAATATTTGACTACTTTTTTTTTTTTTAAAGCAAGTCATTTAAATTCCACTATTATTATTATTATTATTATTATTACTTTTAGCTTTAGGTATAATTGACAAGTAAAAATTGTATATATTCAAGGTGTACAATGTGATATTTTGATATAGCTTTACATTAGGAAATGATTTTCACGAAGGCACAAAGGAATTAACATATCCGTCACCTCGCATAGTTACCCCCCACACCCTGCCCTGTGGAGAGAACACTTAAGATCTACTCTCTTAGCAAATTTCACATATACATTATTATCTGTAGTCACCACACTGTACATTAGGTCTCCAGAACTTATTTGTCTCATAACTGCAAGTTCGTACCCTTTGACCAACATCTCTCCGTTTCCCCCACCTCCTGACTCTTGGTAACCACCATTCTACTCTGTGTTTGACTGCTTTAGAGTCCACACGTAAGTGAGATCATGCAGTATTTGTCTTTCTTTGGCCTATTTCACTTAGCATAATACCCTTCGGGTTCATCCATGTTGTCACAAATGACAGGATTTTATTCTTTTTCAAGACGAATAGTATTTCATTTTATATATATCTATATATCTATATCTGCATGTCTGCACTTCCACATTCATGGCAGCATTATTCACAATAACCGAGATATGGAAACAACCTAAGTGTCCGTCAATGAACATATGGATTGAAAAAGGTGATATACATATATATATCACATGAGATATATAC
>NW_007827794.1:0-796 GCF_000696425.1 Galeopterus variegatus
GAATGATTGAATTAATTTCCATTTTTTGAAATCCTAACTGAAAACAGGGTTGTATAACCACTATTCCATGATTATAATATAAGCATCACTTTCCCAGAATTTTAAAATGAAAATATCAAATAGGTATTAATATTCTTCCTGGGATATATCCATGTTTTCCTCTAAATCTATTCATTTATCAAGTTGCCATTATTTCTGAAATAAATGCATTATTTTAATAATCACATCTTGGATTCTGCTTTATATAATCCACCCTCACAAAAGGCAAAAAGCAGAGATTGGTCTCTTTGCTTCTTAAAACATTCTCTCGGAAGGATTCGGCTTCATTCCAGTTGAAACGGTCCTTGTGATTCAAGTCATTCGCTGTTAACGTTACAGGAGACCAAATTCTAATTGCCCATAACTCTCACCAAGAGAAAATTTTGTTTTTAAACTGAGACATTCTAAATTAACACCAACCATACCTTGTTCTCTCCTAAACTCTTCCAAAGTATTCTTCCTGCTTTTCTCTGTGTGTGTTTGTGTGTGCATGTGAGTATGTGCGTGTGCATATGTGAACACATGTGCATGTGTTTAAAGGAAGTACGGTGGAATCTTGACTGTTGGTTTCTGGCAAAAGCAAACTCCTAATGAGCTAACTTTGGAAAGGTAACAACAAAGTCAAACCTTAAACTTCCCCACTCTTGATTTCACTGCAGGATCTACTCTCTTTGATCTAACTGTAAAGACTCCTCCTGGCTTCCAGGGAGACAGTTCACATTAAGGGTTTGCAGAACTGAGCTTGTTTATCTGCTGC
>NW_007827795.1:0-796 GCF_000696425.1 Galeopterus variegatus
TTTGCTTAAGACTAGCCAGAGTCACCCGGGTTTTTTTCAAAACCACAAAGACCCTCACTAATGCAGCTCTGCAGACTCACTGTCTCACCAAGAATCCATCTCTCTGTCCCTCACATCACTGTCCACATATCAGCTGGTTCAGGGCTTTATGTAACTTGATGTTACCCATGTTGAAATTCAGTGCAGTTTGGCATTTGGTAATTATGTGGGCTATGTTCTTTATAACCACTTAATAAATGCCTGGTGGACTGTTTTGGCAACTGGACATTTAGTAGCACAGAATTCATCCTTTAATCTACCAAGCAGAACGTTCTAATGCACAAGCATCCAGAATGGACAATCACTGAGCTGTCCTCCACATTCCTCTGTGCTGAAGGTGGGGAGTCCTGGTCAGCCCTGGGGCAAGGCAACTTACACCCTAAAGCATGAATGACCCTCAAACCAGACTGTCAGGAGCCTGACTACAGAGAAGACCTAGCAGGTCATTTCGCACTCTTTTATTTAAAAGACTCACAACTATGTTGCTATAATGAGGACCACACACTACTACACTATAGGATCCTAGTGGGAGACATCCAAGGGCAGTGTCCACAAACTCTGCTTGGGGTCCAAAGGCCTCCCCTTTACACACCTGTTCTTTCTTTCTCCCCAGGGTTCTCCTATCACACACTGTAGCTTTGGAAAGGCAACAGAACGTAATGGTTAAGAGCATGGTCTCTGATGCTACATTACCCGATATTCTCAGCTCCACCATTCACTAGCCAAGTCACCTAGAGCAAGGTACCTAACCTCTCTG
>NW_007827796.1:0-796 GCF_000696425.1 Galeopterus variegatus
CTCAGGATCGCGCTGTCTCCTGGCACAGCCGCTCCAGACCCGTCGCCATCTTGGAATCTGAATTTCAATACCTTGGTACTTGAGAGGCATGAAGCACAATAACAAAGAACAAGCTCCCTGGAGTCAGACTCCCTGGGTCAAACCCTGGCTCCGCTTCTGGGAGTTATGCAGCCTTGAATGAGTCCTCTGTGCTTATTTCCTCAGTTTCTGAGGCTGGGAAGTCCAAAGTCCAGGGAACACATCTGGTGGTGGTGACAGTGACCTCTCACATTGCAAGATGGTGAAGCAAAGACAGCAGAGAGAAAGAGCAGAATTCCAGGTTCTTAATTACCTGGCAACTGAACATGCTGGGATTTTTTGCTGTTGTTGTTTTTGTTGTTGTTGTTGCTATTCTGTTCAGTCTTGCTCTGCGTGGAGTGCCACGTTTCCTTTTTTTTTTTTTTTTTTTTTGGTGATATTTCATTTGAGAGTGATGGTGGGAGGCCAGGAGTACAGTTTTCTGGGTTGAAGTCCTTCTCTTAGCCCAAGTCTTTTACACTCTGTTCACATCTATGCCTAGGTTTTCCATGTATTTTTAGATGTTTAGAGTTTGACACCTACACTCTGACACCCATGTGCTTTCTTTGTTTAATCATGTTTCATCTGTCTCTCTCTTTATCTCCCTGCATGTGTACATCTCATTTCTGAAGTCCATCAAATTTTTTTTTAGACCCATTTTAAAGCTATTTTCTTGGAGTGGTGTGCTAAAGAGTCAAAAACATACTAGTACCATTCAAAAAAGAAGATATCCACGATT
>NW_007827797.1:0-796 GCF_000696425.1 Galeopterus variegatus
GGAGCCATTTTGCACTTACATCCTGTTAAGGCAAAATAAAAATGGAGACCAGGCCTAAAAAGTCCCTGAGCAAACAAAACCAGTTAGGCCTTAAAATAGCCTCAATCTAAGGCCGGCCGGTGGCTTACTCGGTAGAGTGTGGTGCTGATAACACCAAGGCCACGGGCTCGGATCCCATATAGGGATGGCCGGTTTGCTCACTGGATGAGCGTGGTGCTGACAACACCAAGTCAAGGGTTGAGATCCCCTTACCGGTCATCTTTTAAAAAAAAAATAGCCTCAATCTAGCTTAAATTGCAAACATAAGCAAAATTTATCTTGGGTCATTTCTGGTAAATATTCTGCTTATGTTAAACAGAAATAAGAGTTAAAACCCCAGTCAGTCATAAACAGCCAACATATGATTATTTGACTAGGAACTTTTCAATAAGGTACCCATAAAAAGACAAGTATGTAAATGCAAAGGAATCATTTTTTAAAAAAAAATTTTACTTCTGCATTTTGCCAATAAATGTCTCTGCTATCTTGTCATTGGAACACTAAACCTCTGTTGGAATGGTGTTCCCCAATTCATAAATCGCTTTTTCTCCATAAACTTTTTTTAGTGGCTGGCCAGTGCCAGAATCTGAGCACTTGACTTTGGTGTTATCAGCACCACACTCTAACCAAGTGAACTAACCGGCCAGTCTTCAAATAAACTCTTTAAAACTTTTATTGTGCTTCAGATTTTTAACAACCCTAAGAGACTCCTGCACATAATCATTTTTGAGGTTTTTTTTTTTTTTTTTTTTTTTTT
>NW_007827798.1:0-796 GCF_000696425.1 Galeopterus variegatus
ACTCAATAATGGTTGGCCTTTTACATCCCATTAGTGTATTAGGATCAGCTCTAGGGGTTCCAACCAAAACATTTATTTCTGAGTTACAGATGAGTGCTCCCAAGTTAAAATGTCTCCTCTACCCAGCCTTAATATTTGATGCCCCCACCTCTGCCCAGCACCCTCAGTGTGTCCGCACACTTGTTCTGCACCTCTTGCTGGCATGTATTGTGTGAGTTCTGCAATGGGTGTAATGTGTATGCTCTTCACTCTCACAGCAAGGGTTGCATTCCCCACTTTGGGCTGCATGGAGGCCTCGCCTGTGGAATATACTAAAAAGCATATGTACTTCACAGGGCCTGGTTTTCCAAAGCCTTGAAGTTTCAAATATTAACCTTGCAGAGGACTGGAAATTTTCCTCAGGCTATAAGTCTCTGGTGTAAGATAGAGATTTGTGGCACAGCAGGCTGCTGGCTCAAGGACAGACTAGCTACTGATTGTTATGTAAAGATACTGAGAGATTGCTGTAGGAAGGAATGTTTGCTAAGATCAAACTGTTGTTGATAGGACCACTTAATTGTCTACTGGAATGTCATTTGGCTTGTTTCACTGAAAGTTACCAGCCTATATTGTTAATCTATAACCCCACCTTTGTTCTCTTCCAGTAACTTCCTAGTCTGGAAAATAAATACAGGAAGAGAACCCCAATTCGGCTTTAATTTCCCAAGGAAGGGATGGCTCTCCTTTGAGGGTTCCGGCAGGAGATTAACCACTTCGGGGCCTCTCACTGCTCAGAAGAGATGGGCTTTGAGTAATC
>NW_007827799.1:0-796 GCF_000696425.1 Galeopterus variegatus
CTGAGCCAGAGCTGGAAGGAGCTGAGGGTAGACCAGCAAGCCCAGACCTTTGGGTTTCAGGGGAAGGCTGAGGCCCAGTGAGGTGGGTTGTTCTCGCAGGTGACACACAACTGCGGTTCTTGCCCTCGCAGTGTCACCTTGGGAGCCACCGTACTGGCCTCCTAATCAAGTAGGAGGTGAGGAAGGGAGAGAGAGACAGACTGAGACAGAGAGGTGTGCCGAGGAGGCAAGAGAGGGCATGTCGAGCCTGCCAGCGTCTTAGGCAGGTAAAAAGGCACAGAAAAGGAACACGAAGCTACCGGGCAGTGAGGACTCCTGTTTACTGTGACAGTGCAGTCCCACACCGACACTCTCAGCCACCCCGTGGAGCAGGTGCTGCCGTGAATATCACATTGGATGGATGAGGAGCTCAGGCCAAGTGGGGTCAGGAGAGTTGCTCAAGGTCACCAACTAGGAGGAGCAAGTAGGCCCAGCCAATAGGGTCATGGCCAGCGGCATGGTGACCGGGGCACATCCCTCTGTCACTGGGCCTAGTCCTCTAGGTGGCTCTTCCCACAGGGAAGCAGCCCAGGGTCCACCATATTCAAAGTTTCATCCTCCCCCAAAAGGACTCCCTGGAGAGGGGGAGGCTCGGCAGCTGGAGGCAGGACTAAAGGCATTGGAGCAGCCCCAGGTTTCCCTTTCTTTTCAAAAGCCGGAAGGCCTGGGGTCCCTGGGCTCCCACACAAGTCCCACCCAGAGCCACCTGAGCTTGGACCGCTGGATGCAGACCCTCCTCTGCAAGCCTTCTCCCTCT
>NW_007827800.1:0-796 GCF_000696425.1 Galeopterus variegatus
TTTTTTTACAATGGAACTGTAGTCTGCCTCAACTACACCAGCTGTTAATTGTATTGTCCTTAAGTCTTTTGGATATTCATTTGAAATGCATTTTAGAACACATCTGGTAACCTTGCTGCTAACCAACAATTACAGTCTGACATCTGAATACAAAGAATTTGGGACAAGCCACAGTTGTACATGGAAACTTTTAAAACAATGTCTCCCTTAATATATTCTTTACTAAAAAACATTGTGAAGAAATGATTATAGCCTCATTAAATTCTGACATCCTGAAAAAAATGGCTGTTCATTCTTCGGAAATTTGTACCAACTTAGTGATTATGAAGTTGAGAGAACAATAATAATAATATAAACCCCAGGCTGCAACAGGCAGTCCACCTTCCCTCCGCTCCACCCCATTCACAAACTTGACACAGCCTGGACCAGTACTTATTCCAACTGTTTGAGGTGGACAGTGAGTGGATGGTATTCACAATGTGGTTACTTTGGAGACTGAAGAATCTGGAATCAACTTGATAGGAT
This sequence comes from Galeopterus variegatus, assembly GCF_000696425.1. Taxonomy (NCBI): domain Eukaryota; kingdom Metazoa; phylum Chordata; class Mammalia; order Dermoptera; family Cynocephalidae; genus Galeopterus; species Galeopterus variegatus. The sequence goes on from NW_007827800.1 coordinate 526, forward strand.
TATTAGAGACTGGAGCAGGCTGCTATGGACAGTTGTGGGTTTTGTACTTAGGCACCAGGCCGAGTAGGCAAGTGTGGGCTGGAATCTCGCCCTGGAACTTCTTGCCAAGCTCTGCGCCCCAGCCTGGTGCTGCATCAGCCGGGAGGAAAGGGCCTTTCTGCAATTCATCTGCCAGGGTGGAGTGCCTTTTTGTAACTTGCACAAAGATGCACTGTGCGCTAGAGGTGGCCATGGCTGGAAATTATTGTTAGTGGCAGGGGGTGGGGGGGTG
>NW_007827801.1:0-796 GCF_000696425.1 Galeopterus variegatus
TTTTTTTTTTTTCAAAGTACAGACCCTGGAGTCAAACCACATGGGTTCAAATCCAGCACTTCAGTCTGCCAGCTGTGGGACCTTGGGCAAAGTAGCTGGCCTCTGACCTTAGCCTTGGTTTCTTCATGGCATTGTTATAATGATTCAAAGAGTTTCATATATATCAAGTTCTTAGACCAGAGCAGGCACACAGTAAGCACTACTTGTGTTAGCTATTATTATTTTAGAATAAAAATATATGAAATTACTAGCTGGATTACTACGTTTCCTCCAACCTACCTCTGTCCCCATCAAATCAGAAGAAAACCGATGATCTGTGAAGATATGTCGTGTTCTAGAACTCTTGATCTACTACTGAAACCTCATGTTGAAATGCATGGAAGTAGGCACAAATTGACCCCAGAGCAATTCCAGCCCAAATCCTTGTAGCAGGGTGTTTGGTGCCAACCGGACCCATTTCCTCCTGCACTCATGCTAAAACCCCTTTGCCTGGCACCAAAGCCCAGCCCAAACGTGCTTGTCCAAAGCTTTCCAGCACCTTCTCTTACTATTCCTGAACACAGGCCTGTATGTCAGCCTCTGTGCTGTCTTTGCTCATGTTCAATTCAATTCAGTGAACATCTACCAAGAAAGGGAATGCGGGAAGCAGGATACAGGAAGTTGCCAAGTCAGGATGCGTCTCAGGTAAAGACCTTGGCCTGATCCACAGGTGTGCTGGGTCTAACTTGCTCCACAGAATAGTCCTCTTTGAGGCAGGGCTTTGTACCCTGTATGAGCTGTCATTAGCCATTGTGAC
>NW_007827802.1:0-796 GCF_000696425.1 Galeopterus variegatus
GAAATGCAAATAGTACTCTGGCAGCACAGCACACACTTCACAGGCTCTCTCTGTCCTCTGGTACGCTCACTCCAGACCCGTCGCCATCTTGCTCCTGAGTGTTGGATTTTATCAAATACTTTTTTGGCATCAATAGAGATGATCATATGGTCCTTGTGTTTGATTTTATTAATATGGTGGATCACATTTATTGATTTGCATATGTTGAACCAACCTTGCTTCCCAAGGATGAATCCCACTTGATCGTGGTGAATGATCTTACATATGTGTTGTTGTATTCTGTTTGCTAATATTTTATTGAGGATTTTTGCATCTATATTCAGCCTGGACTCAAATTACAAACTCAGTCTTTTCTGCAGTGGCAGAAAGTGAAAGCTCTGATTGGGGTTTTAGCCTCAGCTGAGTGTATTAGTCAATGCACGCTACTGTAACAAATTACCATAAACTGGGCAGCTTGAACAGCAAAAATTTTTTTTCATATTTCTGTAGGATAGAAGTCCCAATGCAAGGTCCAACAGGGTCATTTTCTGGTAAGGACATGCCTTCTTGCTATATCCCCTCATTGTTTTTTTTTTTGTGGCCAAGAACATGTAGAGAGAGAGAGAGCTCTGTCTCTTCTTCTTTTTATAAGGCCACCAATCTTACCAGTTTAGAACCCTACCCTTCTAACTTTATTTAAGCATAATTACCTTCTAGATTCCCTGTCTCTAAACACAGTCTTGTTAGGTACTAGGACTTCCACATATGAATTTTGAAATAAGACAATTTAGTCCATAGCACTGGAATACTTGGAATA
>NW_007827803.1:0-796 GCF_000696425.1 Galeopterus variegatus
TCTTGAGTGCCCAACCTGGCATATGGCTGTGTACCTGGGGCTTGGCAATTTACCTGTACAAATAGCAAAGGAACACCCTTCTGGGGTTTTGCACATCATTCTTTGGACTCAACTTGCAAATCCTGGGGGCAGGGGGAGCCAGGGGATAGTTTTACAATTGCCTTTTGGTGCATAGTGGTGGCAACCCCCTCCTGGATAAGTGTTGTGCCTCTTGCCCTCACTGGGAGTCTGAGGATGCCTCTGTCCCTGAGCAGTTCTGATTCAGTATGTGGTTTTCCCTGATGGTTTTGCCTGAGCAGGACTTCTGCTAAACCTCACCGGGATGTGGTGAGGGCTAATTAGATAATGCCTGTGAAGTACTTGGAGCTCCTTAGAGATGGGCTCTCTATATGTATTATTAATAATGGTGGGGCACAGTGTTTCCAAACAAAGGATGGTGCCTACCCCATGGCAGGGAAGAAAGGGCAGTGGGAGGGCTGCAGAAACAGCCAGAGAGAGCTTATTTTGGGGGAAAGTCTTCAGCTTCATTGGTGTGATCTAGGGGATCAGGACAGAGGACAGGAACTGTCAGTAAGAGGTTGAAAAGCAGGGTGTCCCTTCAACAGGCAGTACTTGCAAGAACAACACGAGTGGGGCAAAGGATGGTAGCTGTTAAACTGGTCTGTGGCAGTGACGTGGGAGCCAAGGAGAGAAACGGGTTAGTCTGAGGCTAAGCCAGGGCTCCCGTCAAGGTCGTTTCCAATAGAGGGGTCTGTGCTGGCTTCCAGGGCCACTGCCTGAGCTGGCCAGCATTTCC
>NW_007827804.1:0-796 GCF_000696425.1 Galeopterus variegatus
ATCAACGTTGCTCTCTGTTACCATCATTTTGGGTTTTCAGGCTGAATACATCATTTATAGAGTATGGTGTCCTTGAGATTATGTATTTCTCTGACTTTTTGTTAATCCGGTCGAAGGGAGTTCATTTGACATTCCACAGATGGCTGCACACGAATATTGAAAACTTTAAGAGAATACAGCACACCAGGAAAACTACTATTTTGACTATCAAGAGGGTAATACCAATAGTTGGGAGTATGCTCCTTAGCCAGTGTCCCCAGGAACCAAACAAACCAAAATCAAATAGATGAAAGAATAAGCCAGATGAAAGAAGTCTGTGCAACCAGAATTTGCAGTAGAATCTGCTATAGAGCCTATTGTGAGGAATAATTTTCTAACCATTGCCTCATTTACATTTACTCCAAGCCATCGTAAAAACAAAAACAGAAACAAAATCCAGAAACCTGACAAATGAAGTCGATTCAAAAGGACTAATGCCTTCTTGCTATGCTCTCTTTAACCTATGATGTAGATTAATAGGTGTGAACCAATATTCTGTTTTATACTGATTATGGAGCAACAAAGTTACTATAAAAATTTACAGCCCAGATTAGCTCTTCATTTTTCATCCATCAAGCTTTCCCATTGTAACGTTGGCTGCAAAATTCTTCACAAATAAAAGTATAGTGCATGGGTGCACACAAGGCCCTTTTTTTTCTCTGTTGTTCATAAATACTTTACTTGGAATGGTAAAATTAGCAATTTCGAGCCAATGGTCTGAGGCATAGTTATTACGGGTTAAAAGAGCACTATAGTA
>NW_007827805.1:0-796 GCF_000696425.1 Galeopterus variegatus
GAAAACTACGGGCCAATATCCTTGATGAATTTAGATGCTAAAATCCTCAACCAAATACTAGCAAACAGAATACAGCAACATATCAAAAAGATTATACATCATATCAAGTGGGATTAATCCCAGGAATGCAAGGATGGTTCAACATATGCACATCAATAAATGTGATACACCACATTGACAAAGTGAAGAAAAAAACCCATATGATCATTTCAATAGATGCAGAAAAAGCATTTGAAAAAAAATCTCAATAGATGCAGAAAAGCATTTGACAAAATTCAACAGTCCTTCATGACAAAGACTCTCAACAAATTAGGTATAGAGGGAAGGTATCTCAACATAATCAAAGCCATAGATGATAAGCCCACTGCCAATATCATCCTGAATGGGGAAAAGCTGAAAGCTTTCCCCTTAAGATCAGGAACAAGATGATATTGCCTGCTCTCTGCTTTTTTTTTTTTTTTTTTTTTTCTTTTTTTTTTTTGGTGTCGCCCGCACCGTGCTCAGCCAGTGAGCGCACCGGCCATCCCTATATAGGATCCGAACCTGCAGCGGAAGTGCCGCAGCGCTCCCAGCGCCACACTCTCCCGAGTGAGCCACGGGGTAGGCCCTCTGCACTCCTTTTTAACATAGTATTGGAAGTACTTGACAGAGCAATTAGACAAGAGAAAGAAATAAAGGGAATCTAAATTGGTAAAGAGGAAATCAAATTGTCCCTGTTCACAGATGACATGATTCTCTATACAGAATACCCAAGAAACTCTACCAAAAACTGTGAGAGCTGATAAATGAACTCAGT
>NW_007827806.1:0-796 GCF_000696425.1 Galeopterus variegatus
CTGTTTGAAGCCTATTCTTAAACAGAAAATCAGTCACTAGAAAGGAGTTACAAGTCCTTTTGTCTAATACTGTTCTTATCAGTAATTCACTGGCAAATTAGGTTATCAATTTTTTCTTTAAAAAATGTATTGGAGGGCCAAGCCCGTGGCGCACTCGGGAGAGTGCGGCGCTGGGAGCGCAGCAGTGCTCCCGCCACAGGTTCGGATCCTATACAGGGATGACCGGTGTGCTCACAGTGCTCACTGGCTGAGCGCAGTGCGGCCGGTCTCAAAAAGGACAAAAAAAAAAATGTATTGGAAAATATTTCAGAAATATAAAAAGTTCTAAATAATAATATAATCCGTATCAGGTGTGCCCACCCAGCTTAAGAAATAATGTGGTGCCAGTGCCACCTCCAGTTCCGTTTACTCCTTACCAAACGCATGGCGTTTTTGATTCCCTTCCATATCATTACACTCTTATTGCACATGGATATACCCAGAAATAATATATAGTTTCATTTTGCATGTTTTTAAGCATTTTATAGATCATAACATCCTATATATTATTATTGTACAGTATGCATTTATTTATTCAATATTACATTTCTGAGATTCTTCATGTGCATATGTATGGCTCTGATGTATAATATTCTGGATAAATACTTTTCAACTTTTTTTCTTTCCTTTTTGTACCCCCAAATTATATTTAAATTCACAACTGCTTCACAGGACTCATTTTTTTAAATGTTCAGTTTTTCCTCCTTTGGCGTTGGGTGTCCAGACCTCTGTCCGAAGGATGAAATGGCCTCCCAGC
>NW_007827807.1:0-795 GCF_000696425.1 Galeopterus variegatus
TTAAGAAGAGCAGAAAAATAAAAGTAATCAGACAGTAAAGTGTGTATAAGACATTTTTTTTTAATACCCCTCTGTTCTGGAGTACACTTTTGAGTAGTTCTACACATATATAGTAATAACCAAAAGATTATCATCTAGAATAGAAATAGGGGCCAAGGTAAAATTTAATCTCACATCTCCAGGCAGTTTTACAAAACTTGTATTCTATTTGAAAGTGGTATAAAATCTTTCTTTTCAGGGTAAACTCAGAGAAACTCCATTCCAAGGACATGCAAGAAATTTCAGATCAGCAGTTCCGAACACAAGGTTAGGAAGAAGCAGTGGCAAAATAAGAGAAAATAATAGAAGACGTATACAAAAATAATTTATAGTTTAACACAAAATTTGTTTTCATGGACATAAATACTGCCACATAACTAACATAAAACCAACATAGATCGACATTAAGTTGAGAAAATGTTGTTAGAATTAAGAGAAAAAAATGAAAAAAAAAAAAAGTTTAAACTTCTAACAATAAGATAAGATATAAAAAAAAAATTTTGATCTGTTAATTGTCTTACCTGCTATCTGTTGTAAGAACTAGTAAATATCAGTCTAAATTGTTATTGATGCATGTTTAAGTAATGATCTATTTAACGAGATATATAGATTGTTATTTCAACAATAACTTGTGCTATATTTTGCACAATTATTTTAAAGTATCAAAAGAGATTAGGCCATTTATTAAAACAAACAACAAAATTTTGCTAGCAAGGAAACCTTGATGTTCATGCAGGATTGATTTCACAAAAGGCA
>NW_007827808.1:0-795 GCF_000696425.1 Galeopterus variegatus
ATAGAGATAACATATGAAAATGACATCTGTTTATATTTCCACGTTTTATGGATAATAACTGCTAACTACTCATCTCCCCCACAAGACCACCAAGATAACCTTTTGCTAAATTATAGCTGAGTTTGTTACTTACTTCAGCAAGGGGACCTACTAGACCATTGTGGCATCTTACCAGTATCCCCAAGGAGAGCTAAGGTTTTGGCTGGTGTGGGATTTCTGTTTTAAGGTGGTCTTTTAATGTTGTGGGGGTTATTTAGTTGGAATTAGGTGAAGTTCATGCCTTATAGTTTAGCACTGGTGGAACCAGAAAGAGGAGAATTTGAAGGAAGCCTTAAAGAGTATGCAGTTGTTTGTCAAGAAATAAGTTGTTTGTGGAGACCAGTTAAACAATCTATTGCTCGAGAAGAGGATAATGAAGACGAGTTGGGTCGTCTATTGCCCAGATACATAGATTTTAGGGAAGTTCCCATAAAGTGTTTTTGCAATTTCATCCTAATGAGCAAGGATTTACCGGAACAGAAACATTATGTAAATAGAGACAGACAAAGAATAAAGTCATGCTAATGCAGGCAGTGAGCTGTGTAGTTGTAGATGCTTTAATTTCTCAAAATAGAGAATCTGAATTACTTGTGTCCTGTTGACTCTATGGGATGTTCTGGCAGCCCTGCATCAGTGTCAGAGGAGGAGGAGCCTGACTGCAATTTCGAGAAGTAAACCAGCTTCAAACCAGGCACTCAGTGCATCTCTCAGGCTAATGTCTCTGTGATAATGGGATAAAAGAAACTGATACATTTG
>NW_007827809.1:0-795 GCF_000696425.1 Galeopterus variegatus
CAGAGCCCTTGCAAATATGGCAGCGCTCAGTCATGGCTGAGCATACTAAATACAGATCCCTGAGCTAGCTCCATGGTCAACTATCTGTGCCCCTGGGGTGACTCCCGCCCACAGATAACAGCCTCAGGGCTGAATTTCCTATTTGAGCTTGGGAGGAGGTACAGATGAGTGGGTGACAGAAGGCAGGAGAGCACCTCATGCCCCCCCAGTGTGAGCAGGGTCTCAGCAGAAGCTGAGGGCTCCTGGAGGGGGATGTCTATCTGCCAGGTCTCCACCCTCCTGCCACAGCCTCTCTCAGTCATAAGACTGGGGCTGGAGGAGGAGGAGGGGGAGGGAGGGAGGTCTTGGTGCCACTTGTGAGTGAGATGCCCACCATCATACCACTGCTCTGACTCAGAGTCCCACTCGCCCCCAAACCGCCAGCTGCCCACAGAATACCAAAAGCCACTGGTGACTGGCCAACAGTCCTGCCATCCCGTTCCCCACTTCGAAGCCCATCTGTCTGGCTCTGGAGTCACAATAACATGACTTGTGGCTCTCACAACACTCTGGAGGCCATGGCACCACCAGCGTGAGCACCGATGATGACACAAACCTGCAGCCACCATGGCGACCACACAGGCAGTCACACTCTGAGTCACACTCTGCTGCTCACATGAGGGGCTACCATGACACGGCCCCAAAATCAGGGGGAAAGGTTTATACTCAAAACAGACACTGCTAAGGAGCTGAAGTTGTTTTCAGGAGCCAAAATGAGCCACCACAGACTTCCATAAAGGAGCACCCATTTCCGAG
>NW_007827810.1:0-795 GCF_000696425.1 Galeopterus variegatus
CAATGAATCAGGCTTAGTCGAAACTAACGTCATCAAACTCACTGATCCGGCCTCTAGCCTCTGGGTCATGTCCAACTCTAACCCCTTTTCTTCCTTTTTCCACAATCCTCTCCTAACCTGGATATGGCCTGTCGTAGGACCTCTAACTATTATCTACCCTACATTATTCAAATAAGTAAAATTTCTTTTTTTTTTTTTTTGTCCTTTTTGAGACCGGCTGCACCGCGCTCAGCCAGTGAGCGCTGTGAGCTCACCTGTCATCCCTATATAGGATCCAAACCCGTGGCGGGAACCCCAGTGCGCCACGGGCTCGGCCCCAAATAAGTAAAATTTCTAACCAAGCTTTTAACCAGCCTTTACTTAGAAATTACCAGCTGCTAGCCACGGAAGACCCTTCCTGCTCCTCAATTACCAGTTGCTGGCCATGGAAGACCCTTCCTGCTCCTCAATAGATCACCTGACATCTTGCTGAAATGGATCTAAGTCACCGGTGGCGCTTGTTCCTGACCACTCTAGCTGCAGATGCATGGATGATCTTCCCCACAACCCCTTACTCCCATTGGACACAGCAGATGGCTGACCTATGGCTCCAAGGAACTTTCACGGATTTCTCTCCCCTTGAAATCACCCTGTTCACCACTCTCCTTTGGGGTATAATGGGGGTTTCTTTCTCCTCCCTGTTTCCTCCTCCCACGATGCCCCCCTCCAGCAGGAAGTAGTTCAGAGATCTCAACGACCTTATCCCCAATAGAGGAAAAAGGGAGGAATATAAGGCCCCATAGAAGACCCCAAAGG
>NW_007827811.1:0-795 GCF_000696425.1 Galeopterus variegatus
GAAAATCCCTTCTTGCTTCTGCTTGAAACTCTCAACAGCATGTGACCCTCTGCCTGTGAGCGCTCTAGGATCTAGACTGTGTTCGATTTAGTAGTGTTTTGGGTTCCTCTTCCCCATCTGGCAGTGTTAGATCAGACAAATATCCAGAAGCCCAGAAGATTTTTATAACTTAAAAAATGCAAAAGTCTAACAGAGAGTGAGAAAACAAAGGCTGTCACCAGGTAGTTCATTTAAAAACACAAGGAAATGTCAAGGAGAAGGTTGCAAACTTCTTTTGAACTCCAAAGAACCTAGGAAGCTTAAATTACCTGTTTCTTCCATGGGGTTCCTAGAACATTCTTCCAGTTTTATTTCATAAATGCTATTAGTCACTCTTGATCCTTTTCCTCATTTCTTTCATTTAAATCTGCGTTTAACATCCACTATAGCCCAGTTACTCCTCTATTCTGAGACTGGGGCAGCATCCTTGTGATTTTCTCTACATTCTATTATAGCTGAGGGACAGAGTGGTCAGGAGTGGTGCCGGATGGAGAACTATGTGTGGTCAGTGTCAAGTTTTGCAGCACAAGAGAGAGCATTGCTGCCAGGCTTGAACCAATCTGCTGTCAGCTACATCAATCCATCATCCTGATCAGGCTCTAGAAGGTTCACATCCAGGTCGATTTGAACACAGAGTCATGTTCCTGCATATTTAAAAAAATTTTAAACTGGTGTAGGTCAAAGAATCCTTTCTTGATAGACTTTAGTTATCATTGACAAGAAACTGGGAAAAACACATTTTCTTTGACCAAAAAG
>NW_007827812.1:0-795 GCF_000696425.1 Galeopterus variegatus
CAGATAAGGCTTTCTCTGAGTTTCTATTAAAAATGTAATAAATAAAAAATCCAAAAAAAAAATTTTTTTACAGGCTCAGAACTTTTGTTCCTATGTTACTCATCATAAATGTATAGAATTTTCCATCAAGGCAGGGCCTCTATTCACAGTTGCAGAAATACACTTTGCTGGAGTCACGTTAAAGATATGACAGCTTCAGATTGATGCCCTGTGAGCCTTTCAGTAAAGTTCATCATTTGAATAAATAGACTTTATTTACACACTTAAGGAAGTAGCCCCATAAAACTGCATGGAGGCCTAGTACTAAAAGCAGAAGTAATTCAATAGAAATCACCAGGAATCAAAACACAGATGATGCTTTTCGGGGAAAATTCATTGTGTTTTTTATCTTATCATTTTATTATTATTTTAAATGCTTATAATTTTTTTAAGGATCCCAAAATACCCTGAAGAATGGATCTTACTGATATCTCATGTTCCACTATGGAATTTAAATCGACCTACATCAGATGGGTCTTAATAAAGTAAACACCTGCCCTCCACCTCCAATGAATTTGCATAGATTCATGTAGACCACCTCAGTGCCTGTGGCCCTTTTGACCATGGGGTAGGGAGAGAGATTAAGATCTGGACAAAAAGGGACACGGGAGAGAGATTAAGATCTGGACAAAAAGGGACACGAGTGGATCCATGGGATGACAGCACCTCTAGGGCTTGCAACTTGAGTGGGATCCGTGGCCTCTGGTAAAGTGGTCCGTGTGTCTGCTCCATCTCTGGAGGGCAATAGCCCTAAGT
>NW_007827813.1:0-795 GCF_000696425.1 Galeopterus variegatus
TTTAGTAGGATATAAAGAGAGTGTATATTTTTTTCTTTACACTTGAAACATGATCAATTATGTACATTTATTGGGTACAGAGTTGACTATCATTATTTGTGTATAATATGGGATGATCAAATCAGTATTATTAGCATGTTCATCATTACAAATCATAATCATTCTTTGTATCCATTACCCAGTTTCTTCCTAACCCTCCTCCCCCTTGCCCACCTCTAGTGACCATAGATCTATTCTCTTCTACTGAAAGTTCAATGTATTACGGTGGTTGTTCCTTCCTTTACTTCTTTCTTTCCTCCTTTTGTTTTTATTATTTTTATTTATTCTTGATTATACATATTTATGGGGTGCAGAATTGATTATCAGTATCTGTATACAGTATATGATGATCAATCAATATTATCAGCATGTTCATCATTACAAATCGCAATTACTTTTTGTGTTCCTTACCCAATTACTCCCTGTCCGCCTTCCCCTTCCCTCTTTCCTGTTGCTAGTAACTATAGGTCTGTTCTCTTCTTCTGAAAGTTCAACGTTTTATTATGGTCTTTCTTTCTTTGCTCCTATTCATGAGTGAGGACATGGTAGTTCCTCTTACTGTTCCTGGCTTATTTCACTTAAAATTTTTTCCAAGCTCATCAATTTTGCTGCAAATGGGAGAATTTTATTCTTTTTTATGGCTGAGTAGAATTCCATTGCGTATATATACCACATTTTCCTTATCCAATCATCCGTCGATGGACATTTAGGTTGGTTCTATATCTTGGCTATTGCAAATAGAGCTGCAATGAACAT
>NW_007827814.1:0-795 GCF_000696425.1 Galeopterus variegatus
TCTTAATGAACTTTCACTTAACTGTTTCACTTTGAAGCCATTCAACAAGAAGGAAAATGCTCACCCCAGTGTCCTGCCCCCTCTCATTTAGCAGGGAGATCAGTCTGTACGGCAGAGATCTGCTCTGGTCACCGAACAGGTCCTTCAGGGCTATGGTCGCTGTGCCAATTAATCTGCAGGGGAAACAAGAAAGCACACAGCACTCTAAGCATGCTACCACCAACTCCCAGCACTGCCCCGCTCCCTGCCTATTCATCTGTTATCATTAAAGTCACCTCCTAATGAGACATGGGCCATTTTGTTCTCACCCTTGCAGGGTATTTTGGCAGTCAAAATGACATATCTGCCATCACTTCATAACAAGTAGTCATTTCAAGAGTTGAACCACGGTGCTTACGAATTTCAACAATCGTAAATGAGATAAATGAATCTACCTTCAGAGAGGTAAAGACTGAATACAGTCCCCCAGAATCCAGGAAGAGAGAAAAGCAGAGCAAAGTCAGTAAGAGAGGAAGGCATTTCTCCATAATGGAAATTCTAAAGGACCCACAAAACTTAGTTCACTGTAAAAACTTCCCCCCAGTAGACCTTCCAGAAGCGTGAATACGTTACTAGTTTACTGACAGGGCTAACTTGCTACCCCATATACTCTGGGGCAGCAGTCAAAAGTTGAATGTGTGCACTTCTCTCTTTTCCTGGACCCTGGGGGGTTATATTCATCCTCACCACTCACTCATCTGTCTCTTTTTGTACATAACACATTGGTACAGAAGTATACTGGTGACCCTGCTACTA
>NW_007827815.1:0-795 GCF_000696425.1 Galeopterus variegatus
ACACACAAGTATTCCTTAAAATCCACAAAGACAAGACATTGTTAAATGTGCTTACAGCATGATAAAAACTCAAATACTTAAAATCCAAAAAGGGGGAAATCATAACATAATATTTTAAACCATGCCTTGTTTGTTTTGAATTTTCTTAATGTAATGTATATGGTCTGTCTGCTGCTGAATGTTTGCATCCTCAAGAAAGAAAGTCATGGCCTGAGGTTCTCCGGAGAGACCCTCAGATAAGTGACTGGCATGAGTCTGATCACTTATTTACATGGGGTAGAGGACATGTCTGTGTTTCTTAGAGATACAGATGGCCCATGCTGGATCCCAGAGAAGCTTGTCCTGAAGTAATGCTCTCTTTCTAAAAGCAGGACCGACGCCACTATAGATAGCCCCTCTATTGTGTAAAAGTTTGGTGGGAAAGTGAGGGTGTGATGGGAGGAACTCCACTAACTGCAAAATTATCTCCTCTACTGTTGGCTTGCTTGCAATGGTTAATACCTCTTGGTGCAGTGATAGGGCAACTGAGTTGCCATGCTTACAGCTTTAAAAACCGCACCTTGAATTGGCTGGTGTGGTCCCAACTGCTGGAAATAAAAATCTTTTTTTCTCTTTTTCTATATCGGTCTTTTTTTCTCCCGATGCCTATAACATTTGTGGGCTTGTCTGGGATAAACTATCACCCCTTCAGGACTGACCTACATTGCTGGGATTTTTCCCCACACTGCAAAGTTTCTAAGGGGGAACTCCTGAGAAGATGTTCCTCAGCCACAGAGGCACACAATCTTCTGCTGG
>NW_007827816.1:0-795 GCF_000696425.1 Galeopterus variegatus
ATAAACAAAAATATGAAAGCTACATAGAGATTAGAGACACTTGATTAGAGCACAGTGTTGATAACACCAAGGAACAAGGGTTTGGATCCCCATACCAGGCAGCTGCCAAAAAACAAACAAAAAAAACCCTAGAGATTAAGACACAGAGGATAGAATGAGAAGGTCTAACACATGTTTAATTAGAGATTCGACAACAGAGGAGAGATTGAGACAGTCAATATTTAAACAGATGAAAGACCTCAATCTTCTGATCCAAGAAGCCCAACAAATGCCAATCGGGATAATTTTTTAAAAAGTACACATCTAGATATAGTAACATGAATGGCAAACCACCAAAGACATAGAGAAGAGCAGCCTGCCAAAAAAGAAAACGGCACATTATCTATAAAGGAGTGAGAATTAGAGTGGCATTATAAAAAAGAATGGAATCCTGTCATTTGTAGCAACATGGATGAACTTAGAGAAAATCATGTTAAATGAAATAAGCCAGGCACAAAATGAGAAATACCACATGTCCTCACTCATAAGTGGGAGGTAAAAATTTAAAAGAGAGAGAGAGATAACTTGGAACTAAAAAAATAAACAAATAAAAAAAGAAAGAAAAATACAATAATCACAATTGTATGCTGTACTTTCAGAAGGAGAGAACAGAACTGAGGTTACCAGATGTGGGAAATGGTGAGGGGAAGGGGGGTCAGGGAGGAATTGGTAAAGGGCCACGAAAAACGGTTACGTTGCATAATGGTGAATATACTAATTATCCTGATATGAGCATCATATATTGCACACAAACAG
>NW_007827817.1:0-795 GCF_000696425.1 Galeopterus variegatus
TGGGGTTGGTGACCCAGGACTATAAAAATACAACAGTGGTCATGCATGACTATCCTCAGAGTCAGGATTTTATTCTCCTAAAAGACAAAGGAATTGGAGGCCTTCTCTACCCCTCTGTTTGCCTTTATAAGAATGGAGCATCTGCTTTTTGTACAATGCAGACCATCAGTACTCAAAAGCTTTTGGATTGAATATGTCTTAGCAGACTGCCCAGAATGTGCCATGACATTCAAGCAGGGATGGCCTCAGCTTTGGGAGGATGTTTTTTCCATGAATGTGGGACTTGCTGGAATGACACTTACTTACTAGGTCGGCAGCCGTCTTGGTCATCTCCACTTCAGTCATCTCCTCAGCACCTGACAGTGATGATAGTGGAGAGGACTGTGGCTCAGGATATAAATTGATGTCTCCTGTCAATCAGTAGTCAATCAAGCATTCATGGGACATTTATCATAGGCTTATTCCTGTGACAGCTTCTGTGGAGGTTACAGAGTCAGTGTTTCTTGTACCTAAGGGGTTTATGGTTTAATTGAGGAGACAAATAATTAAACTAATTAATTGATTAGAAACCATTAAAGTACAGGCTAGATATTGGAAGTGGAGTGACTGAATCTGCCCAGGAGATACTCTGCCCTCCCACAACATAATGTTTTAAAAATATTTGTAAATGGGCTGACAGTATTTAAATATCAGAATATTTCACATAAACATTTTAGATCCCTGGGTTCTCTTGGAAAAAAAAAAAAGACCTGGAAACTCTGGGCCTATATGCCACATAGAAATAATTGGCTAGAG
>NW_007827818.1:0-795 GCF_000696425.1 Galeopterus variegatus
GGAAGTTGGTCGCACTCGGAGGGCGTGAGGTGCGGAGGCTCAGGGCGAAGAGGAACTTGCGCACCCGGGAGCGATCCTCGGTCGGGGCTGGGAGGGTAAAGCGCTGACGCTCCGCGGGCCCGTGCAGAGAACGGGAGGGTGGCAGCGCTGCAGAGCCTCCGCCAACTTGGGGGCTCGGGGCGTCGGCGACGAGCGCCTGCTGTTTACCAAGCGAGCTTTGGGGCACCTTGTGCGGAGTAGAGCGGCTTGGGGCACGCGTGGTTCCGGCGGCCTTCCCGCCGCTCGCACGCTGGAGTGGGCACATTTCTGGGACCCGCAGACAGCTGAGTGTGGCCTCGTGTAGGCCGAGGCCGGGCGAGGCTTAATTTGCTGTTAATGAATCTTTTCCAGAAATTCAAGCGATCTCCAGCTAGAAATTGTGAGTGCCTGCGCGCGAGGGGCGCGCCACCAGCGTCTGAAGGTTGGGTGTTGGGGGAATGGAAGAGGGAAGAGGGAGGGTTATGTGCATTTAAAAACAAACCTTAAGAAAAAACCAGCGCGCTTCAAATAGGTATTCGCATAGCCTTGCTGTGTCTAGACTAGACAGCTTCGGATTTTAGCTGTGTTGTCTCCCGCTCCCGCCCCCTTCTTGAGAGGAGGCTAGGAGATGGTTAGTGGTATTTGTTTCTAGGGGTAGCCTCTTGGAGAAAAATTCTTAAAATGGCCTGGGAGTGAAAATGAGAAGGAAATGGCCTACTCCAGAAGGTGGTGGGTGGTGAGCGCAGACAGACTTGGGTATTTCTAGCCATCTGACAC
>NW_007827819.1:0-795 GCF_000696425.1 Galeopterus variegatus
ATCATAACTAAATCAATTTGTGTATAATGAAATGGGAATTAATGACTGATAATTCTGAAGGGTACTTATAGAATTGTTTTTTTCTATGTATACAAATATAGTTTTCTTTTTACTTTCTAATTCTTTACATTTTATTGCTTTCTCCTATGTTATTTCACTGGCTAGGACTTCCAATATAATTGTGAATAAAAATGGAGATAGTGGGGACCCCAGTTACATTTAGTCAGCGTGTCTCCTTAGGCTCCTCTTGACTCTGACAGTTTCTCAGACTTTGCATGTTTCTAACTACTTTAATGGTTTTGAGGAGTGCAGGCCAGGTTTTTTGTGGAGTGTGCCTCAATTTGGATTGTCTGGAGTTTTGTTCACAAGTAACCTAGAGTTATGGGTTTAAGGAGGAAGACCACACAGGACAAGTGCCATTTTGGTAAATCATGTCAAGGGCCCACACTATCAATACGATTTATCATTGCTAACATTAATCTTGATCGCTTGGCTGACGTAATGTTTGTCAAATTTCTACACAGTAAGATTACTTGTTTTCCCCATTTTCCATACTGTTTTCTTTGGAATGAAGTCACTATGTAAAGCCAACACTTAAGGATTTGAAGTCATGTTCCACCTTTCTGAGGGAGAATCTCTACATAAACTATTTTGAATTCTTCTGTATGGTAGATTCTTCTTTTCTTCTCCATTCATTTATATATTTAATCATTTATATCATTGTAGACTCATCCATATTTCTTTCATACTTTGGCTTATAGTTTTGCTAATTCATTTGTTTTGTTGCCCATATTG
>NW_007827820.1:0-795 GCF_000696425.1 Galeopterus variegatus
ATCAGAAATAAGAGAATTCCAGTCAAAATGGTGGAATAGACAGTCCCCAGCGTCACTCTCTCCCACAAGTCAACTAATTTAACACTGTTAAAAAGCAACAACAGCCAAGCTGGGGCCACTAGACCTTGGGGGATGAGGAGGGGAGACCTGCATGAAAGCCAGAGAAGCCACGATGAGAGAAAGAAAAAACCTCTCTGACAGTTTTGAGCCCTGGCCACTTCCAGGCTGGAGCTCCTGAGTGCATGGAGCAGGAGGTGGCAGAAGCCACAGCTGTGCCCTCTGGATGAAGTTGCATGGAGGCAGCAGGGGAGAAGAGGTCCTCTGTTAGCCCTAGGCCACGAAGGCCACTAATTGTGTTCCTGTGGACTGACACAGGAGCGAAGAGCCACAACAACTGAAAAAAAGGAGCCACGCAGAGGCTAGTGAGTCATATCAAGGGACCAGCACGTCCCATGGGATGTGTCAGCAGCATGGGTGGTAAGAGAGACGGGCCTACCGGGAGAACAGTGGGACACAGCAAGGACAGCTGATCTGCCCCCCAATCAGCGTAAGACCACTCAGAGGAAACTGGTCAGGAATATAGAATTGCATTGGGTGCAGTTTGATGAAAAGGTTCAGGCCCAGACCAATGTTTCTACACAACCCAGGTGCACTAGATTTCATTAAACTGAAAGTCCTATATAGTCGACCATTAAAACCTGAGATGCACAAAAACCCTTCCCCAGGGAATAAATAGCAAAGCAGCAATTTAGCTCAAGTACTCATCCCCACTGGAAGTCCCCCCACTTTAGAAGT
>NW_007827821.1:0-795 GCF_000696425.1 Galeopterus variegatus
TACAATAATTTTCCCCATATTTGGAAACTCTTTATTAGTATCATTACAAAATATCTCAAAAATACTCATTTTGTTTGAGGGTGCACTATGAACACACATGGAGTGGCAGATGCTTTGGCTCCTGTCTGTATTTTGTCTGACTCTTAGAGAAAATGCCCAGGTACAAACTAGTATATTTGTGATATTCAAACAGTTGCACCTTAAGAAAAGAAGAGGCACTACTGTTAGTTAAAATGATTAAGAAAACTTTCATTAAAATTAGAAAAAAAATATTTTTGAGTCATTTATTGAAGGATGAATCCAAACATCATTAAAGAACAAGGAAAATACTAGGTTATCTGGGTAACTGTATGAGCCAAGAATACTGAGGAAAAAGTAGAGAATGCGAGACGGTGGTGGCTGTCAGACTATGTGAATATGAACAGTTCACGCTCAGAGTGTGGAAAATAAAACCAGATGATGTCGGACAAGGGCATCACCTAGTTTTCTTAGGTTTTCTCAGGTGATTTTCTGTCTCAACCAAAGGTAACTTCTTCGCGGATGGTGAAGAATGAAGGTTACATGAGCAGAATAATTTTAGGGAGGATCAAAAACACAGTGTGTTGTGCTTGTGGGATACTGAGTGACCAAGTATGGAACAATCTTAGATTTCCTAATAATTTGCAAATTATTTTCACATGCAATATATTTCAAGTTACATGAGTGAACTACTGAAAAAGTAATGTTCTTTTCTCTATAGTAAATGAGTTCATGAAGTTTCAGCGAGCCCTTTCATACCTAAAAATTCTGTGTTTT
>NW_007827822.1:0-795 GCF_000696425.1 Galeopterus variegatus
AAGCCAATGCTTGTGTGTTAATAAACGGAACTGCTTGACAGAACCCCCACTGTGTCTGAGTATCCTTTAACTGGGATGGTTTGGGGCCGGTGGTGTGCTCACCTCTCTTCACGGCTCTCTTCCCCTTTCTCCTTCAAAAGGGGACTGGAGGGAAAGAGGAATCCCGGGCCATTCGCTCACCCACTGAAAGGAATGAGGCTAGGGCTGTACGGGTTGGCTGCTGGCAGCGGACCCGACAATGTTTTCAGATAGCTAGAAGAGAAGAACTTAAATGTTCTCATCACAAAGAAATGATATATTTTTGCAATGTTGAATTTGCTAACTATCCTGATTTGGTCACTACACATTGCATACATGTATTGAAATATAACTCTTTACCCCATAAATATGTACAATCAATAAGTTTCAATTAAAAATACATTTTTAAAAAGTACATTTCTAGGAAAAAAATACTAGTTGCAACTATGCGATCACCTGCTATATGTTGTTTTTTCTGATTTTCATATATATAAATTTTGTTCTTTTTAAATTTTATATTATTATGTATAGCATGTAGATTATAATACACATATTAATGTGCTATGTTATATATGAGTATAAATATATATTTTATATTATTTGTTTATTTGCAAAATAAGGGCTGTGTTATAGAAATTTAAATTTATCCAACTATAGGAGTTGATTAAGTCTATGTGAGGCTACTATAATTCCATTTGATCAAACTCTGACTAATTCATGTGGATAATAATGTGAAAATAATAAGTAAAATGTGAATAATAATAGGTAATTAATGGA
>NW_007827823.1:0-795 GCF_000696425.1 Galeopterus variegatus
AAGAAAACCACTTTCCATTTTCTTTAATGTGAAAAGCTGTACTTGGATTGTGATACAACAAGGACTAAGGAGAATAAAAGGCTCGGAATGGCAGTTCAGAGGAAGTACCACACCACAGGGTATCACAGGGAAGGGACGTTGGCACTATGGGCAAACATGCTTGTAATTTCTTTCCTTACCTGCTATTCACTCCAACGATTTCTTTTTGGACTCATTCTAAAATTAAGATTTAAAATATCCACCGAGAAGCTTGAGTTTATTACTTGAAGCAAGAATCCTTTATTCAAATTTTTTAGCCATTTGATCCATATGTTTAGATTCTTTAATTTCTTTTTCTCTTATCCAAATGAACTGTCTATCTTTAAGTAGGTGAATCCTGGAGTAGGTTTTATTCTAGATCACACCACAGAGTTAAGCTTGGTTCATTTGGATTTTAAAAATCTCCAAAGCTTTGAGAATGACTTTGAAACACTCTTTACTGTTGGAGCTTAAAGAAAATAAATCTTGAATGTCCTCTATATTAATTCACCTGCTTGGAAAGTTAGGGATTAAAGGGTTTAGTGGGATTTTTATATTTTCTATAACTTCTATTTGTATTGTATTCTTTGTAGGGAGTGGTTGAACTTTCATAAAACAGAAAGATTCTACTTTTAGAGAAGAAGGAAAAAAGTATAATATAAATGCATAAAACTTCCTGTAGCTTTTTTGTATTAGATGTAAAGGAGTTAGTAAATTACTTTAATTAAGTGTACTTTGAGGAAAGCAACGCCCTATTTCCATTAATGGCGAACTCTG
>NW_007827824.1:0-795 GCF_000696425.1 Galeopterus variegatus
GTGTGTGGTTGCCTCGGGTCTTGGGACTCTCTGGGGAGCCACCTCTCTGGTCAGCTTGGACTCTGCTGGGCTGCTGGATCACGGCATGGTACTGCAGGGTATGTGGTCTCTGCTGAGCTTCCACCTCCTGTGCTGGACTTCTTCCTGGTTTTCACCACATCCAGGGGGTGCATCAGGCAGATTTAGTTTCTGAGGCTGGGAAGTCCAAAGTCCAGGGAGCACATCTGGTGAGGGTCTTGGTGGTGGTGGTGACAGCAACCCAGGGGTTTCACATTGCAAGATTTTTGAAGCAGAGAGAGAGAGAGAGAGAGGCTGCTGGGCCTGTGCGGTCATGGGTGCACTCTGTGCATGGATGGCAGGAGGGCTGGCGTGGGGGGTGGCCGTAAGCACCCAAACATCCCTATTTCTCCCTTTTGGAATGGGAATGTGTACCCTATGTTTGTCCCACCATTGTATCTTGGAAGTAGGTAGCATGTTATTTTCACAGATGGGACTTTGAACTTTGGACTTTTGAGTTGAAACAAGTTGAGACTTTCCGGATGAAATGAATGTATTTGCATGTGAGAAGGACATGAGTTTTGGGGGACCAGGGGCGGAATATAGTAGATTGAATTACATCCCCCCCCCAAACTCATTGAAGCTCAAATTTTGTTTCCCTAGCTTTATGTGTTAGAAACATAGCCCCTACTGTGATTGTTAAGAGGGCGGGAAATCCTCTTATGGTAATTTAAAGATGGAGCCTTGAAGAGGTGATTGGCTTGTAGGACTGCACAGTAGTGAATGGATTAAAAATGG
>NW_007827825.1:0-795 GCF_000696425.1 Galeopterus variegatus
CAATTTGGTCTCTAACAAAAGTGACATTTCAAATCACTGGGGGAAGGATGAACTTGAGAGATCAACTGAAATGAGTCCTGAGAACCGGCTCTGGATGTGGTGACCCTGGGGGGAGCACATTTAACAATAAGTTAGCCTGGGAAGTTGGACTGGCAAGCCTCAGGGAGGGTGGTGTCAGGGGTGCTGATGGTAAGTGGGTCAGTTCCTTTTAGCTGTTGGATGAGTGGGGAAGAGAGGCTCACTGCTGGGGAGCAGTGTGGGATCAAGTCAGGGTTTATTGTTGTTGTTTTTAAAGAAAAGACATGTAAATGCTGATGAAAAGACTCTAGTGAACAGGGAAAGTTTATAATTATATGAGAGAAAGAGCATAACTATCATGAGAAGCTCCCAAGAGTGTGGGCACGGCTGGGATGCAGAGCCCCTGGTGAGGACATGTTTGCTGGGAGGGAGCCCGTCCCTCCCCACTGCAGCTGGACTGCAGGAGAAGCGCACTGCAGACAGGCTGGCAGAGCTGGGAGAAGCCACGTGCTGATTTCTGTGTTTTCTCTGTGAAGCAGGAGCATAAGTCAGAGCTTGTGAGTGTTGGGGAGGGGGATGTGAGAGGCAGAGGTTTGTAGAAAGTGAGAAAATATTTTGAAGTCATTGCTCTACAGAGTGGGGAGGTGGCTGTCTAAAGCAGTGGTTCCCACACTTGAGCACGAATCACACACAGTCTCTTGGAGGGCTTGTTAAAACACAGATTGCTGGGCCCCACCTCCAGAGTTTCTGATCCAGCAGGTCTGGGGTGGGGCCTGA
>NW_007827826.1:0-795 GCF_000696425.1 Galeopterus variegatus
AGGTTATACATCCATAAAACCAACATTGTTCACATTTTATTATGAGTGGAAATGTAAAGGTATTCTTTAAACCAAAACACTATTAAATTGATACAATATCCAGCTAAGGAAAATAATACAAGCAATTCGAACATAACATTATTTCATACACAATAAAATTCAACTTAATTGACAAATAATCTTAAAACAAATAGAGTAAGAGTAGTCAAGATCTGGTTCCTCTTAGTTGTGAATGTTGCTTGTGAATTTTATCACTGCTGTACGGAATTTTATCACTAGGTGCCGAATAAATATGAAAGGAAAATGTATATATGAGCTAAGAGTAGTTAATGGTCACATACGTTTCATAAATCATACACAATTTATCTCCCTCTTGAATAATCTTGCAGCAGACGAAAATATTGAATGGTTTAACCTACCCCCAAATTATTTCATTACGGAATCTTTTATTCAAGGGATATCTATCAAAATCCGGGAAAACTAGCATTCTAAAGAAAATAATTTCAGAAAATGCAATAGTATTACATGATTACAACTATTTTCCAAAATAACTTATAGATATAACAACACTTAAGATCTAAATAATTTTTGGTGGTAGAGTGGGGTGTTATTTCAATCCCAAAAATTTATACACATGCATATATACAATTGCATAGAAAGAGACCGTGGAAGAATTACACCTTATCATATAAAAACTATGTTTAGGTTCCTTGACTTTTTAAAAAAAATGTGTATGTAATGGAAGTAGAAATTTACCATATATACTTCTGTCATCTATTGAGATGAGCATAGGAT
>NW_007827827.1:0-795 GCF_000696425.1 Galeopterus variegatus
TTTTTTTTTTTAATACTTCTAACTAGATTAGAGACTTTATTCAGTTTCACCAGATTTTACATGCATTCGTTTGTGTGTGTGTAGGTCTGTACAACTTTAGCACAGGTATAGTTTCACATAGTCAACACCACAATCAAGATACAGAACTATTCCATTAACACAGAGGATCTCCTTGTGTCACCCCTTTCATACATATCCTGCTCCCCCTCCGGTCCATGTCCCTGGTGACCATTAATCTGTTATTCATTTCTATAATTTTGTTATTTCAAGAATGCTATGTAAATACAATCACACAGTATGTGATCTTTTGAGATTAGCTTTTTTCATTCACCATAATACCTGCAAGGGTATCCATCCAAGTTCTTGTGTATATCCTTTCATTGCAGAGTAGTATTCCATGCTACAGATGATTTGCTTAACCCATTGTAGGACATCTGCATTGTTTTCAGTTTTTGACTACCACAAATAAAACTGCTGTGAATATTTGTGTACAGGTTTTCGAGCCAACATAGCTTTTCATTTCTCTGGGATAAATGTCCAGCAATGCAATTGATGGGTCTTATGCTAGGTGTACGTTTAACTTTATAAGAAATTTCCAAACTCTTTTGCAGAGTTTTACATTCCTATCAGCAATGTATGACAAATTCAGTTTGTATTCTCAATAGCATTTGCTATGTCTGCTATTTTTAATTTAGTCATTGTGTTAAGTCATATCTCATTGTGGTTTTAATTTGCATTCCTCAATGACTTATGAATATCAATATCTATTCATCTGCTTTCTTGTCATCCATATAA
>NW_007827828.1:0-795 GCF_000696425.1 Galeopterus variegatus
TTTTGCTCAGGATTGCTTTGGCTATTTGGGGTCTTTCATTGTTTCATATGAATGTTAGGATTGTTTTTTCTATTTCTGTGAAGAATTTAATGTCATTGGTATTTCGATGGGGATTGCATTGAATCTGTAAATCATTTTACATGGTATGGACATTTTCACTATGTTAATTTCTCCAAACTGTAAGCATGGAATGTCTTTTCATCTTTTTGTGTCTTCTTTAATTTCTTTCAACATGATTTATAGTTCTCATTGTAGAGATCTTTCACCTCATTGGTTAATCTTATTCCTAGGGTTGGGGTTTTTTTTGTTGTTGTTGTTGTTGTTTGTTTCTTTGTTTTGGTCACTACTGTATATCCTTCTTGATTTCTTTTTCTGTTAGTTGGTTGCTGGAGTATAAAAATGCTACTTATTTTTGTGTGTTGATTTTGTATCCCTCAACAATACCAAATTTGTTAATCAGCTCTAAGAGTTCTATGATAGAGTCTTCATACATTTCTATATATATAATCATGTCATCTACAAACGGGCCAATTTGACTTTGTCTTTTCCAGTATGAATGCCGTTTACTTCTTTCTCTGGCCAGATCGCTCTGGTTAATACATCCAGCACTATATTAAATAGTAGCGGTGAGAGTGGGCATTCTTGTTTTGTTCCTATTCCTTGGGGAAAAACTACAAGGAGGATGTTGGTGGTGGGTTTGTGATATATGGCTTTTATTATGCTGAGATATTCTCCTCCTAATTTGTTGGCCATCTTTATCATGAAGGGATGCTGAATTTTGTCAAATGCTTTTTC
>NW_007827829.1:0-795 GCF_000696425.1 Galeopterus variegatus
CAGGAACCGGTGACGACCGCTTTTGGTGGTTTGAGACCTCTCCGGGGACGCGCCTTCGGTCCGGTGCTTCCTCCTCCATTCTCATGGGGGTGCCTCGTCTCTCCCAGCCGACTCCCCTCTAAAATGTCTCCTGACTGATCTTCACACTTTGGGTCTGACTCCGGATATTAAGCCAAACAAACTAGTTAGGTTTTCCACCCAAGAATGGCCCAACTATAATTTAGATAATCAAAACAGGTGGCCTTCCTTTGGGCCCCTCCACCCCCACATTCTACGGGACTTATAGAACTTCTGCGAGCGATCGGGACAATGGCCGGAATTCCCTCTGTCCAGGCTTTTCCTTACCTCCGTTCTAACCCTGCTTTATGTACCACCTGTGCCCCAAACAGGCCTCATTAGCGTCTAAGCCTTCTCTGCCCACCCCTCCTCCCCTTCCCCTGACTTGGACCCAGCAGATGAGCCACCCCATATTGGGGACCCGCTCCTACCCACTCCAACCGCCATGGCTCTTCCCGCCCCTTCTGCCCCTCCTGTGCCACCACATCCTTCCAGCCCCCCTCATACACGATCCCAAGCCCATGGAACCCGGCCCACCCTTCCGGCCCAGCCTCCACTTTTAGCTCCTCTCCGAGAGGTGGCAGGAGTGGAGGGTATCATTAGAGTCCATGTCCCTTTTTCCAAGACTGATCTTTCCCAAATAGAGAAACGCTTGGGTTCCTATACAACTAACCCAGTTGTCTACACAAGGGGATTCCAATACCATCGCCAGGCCTATAGCTTAACGTTCCATGACGC
>NW_007827830.1:0-795 GCF_000696425.1 Galeopterus variegatus
CTGGAAAGTCCAAAGTCCAGGGAACACATCTGGTGAGATCCTTCTTCTGGCTGGGAACTCTCTACAGGGTCCCATGGTGACCAGGGCATCACATGGTAACAATAGGCTAAGCAAGAGAGCTAATCTGCTGGATTGTTCTCCTTGTAAACCCATCAGCACCACACCCACTACTCCAAGAATGGATCGGATCAATTCATTCATGAGGGCATAGTCCTCACAATCTAATCACCTCTTAAAGACCCCACCTTTCAAATACCATAATTGGATTTCCCATCCTCTTAACACAGTTACAATGGGGGTCAAGTTTCTAACACATGAAGTTCTAGGGGACACATTTGACTCACAGCAAATGGCAAAATTTGTTTGAATTGTAAAATCCAGTTTGGGCAGAAGTCTGGGGAAATGTACCCACAATGGAGGGTAAACTGACTGGTGTAACTTTTGGAAAGCAATTTGGCAATGTCTATCACACATCAATGTGAATATCCTCCATGGTCCCTCATTCTCATTTCTGTCATATAATAACACTAGTAAAAGTGTTCAAAAGTGTGTGAATAAAAATTCTCATCATGGTATTGTTTGTAATAGTTAAAATTTAAAAAGAACTTAAAATTCCACTAAGGAAATGATAGAGTAGGTTATATTTACAGTGTCCTTGCTGTGTGCCAAAGTATTGCTATAGGTGCTTTTGTTGCATTAAATCATTTAATCTTCACAATGAGCATTTTATCACAACACGTTTTACAGATGGATCAACTAAGATACAGAATGGTGAAGTCATTTGGCCAAGTCCAC
>NW_007827831.1:0-795 GCF_000696425.1 Galeopterus variegatus
GCTGGAATCCTGGCTCTGGTACCCCTCAGCTGGTCTCAGGCAAGCTACTTCAGGGCAAAGGAACTCAGTTTCCCCTTATGCAAAATGTGGGAAATAATCTCTATCCCCCAGATTGCTGTGAACATTAAGATATTCAATAGTTAAGATGATGGACTTAAAGCGCCAGTGCCTGGTGCATAGCAGGTGCTCAGTAAACACTAGTTTCCTCCCCCCACCCCACATTCTCCCTCTGGAGCTCCCTCAGGACTTTCCCTTGAGGGCCTTCTCTAACGTTTTTGAGAAAGAGATCTGCCTGAAAGCGTCTGCCCACTCCATCCAGGGCAGCAGAAAATTCCTGGGGAGCCTGTATCAGGCACCTCCTTCCTTCTGAGGTCCTGGTCACTTTGGCCTACCACTCTGGGGAGTGGGGAGGTCCTGGTCACTTTGGCCTACCACTCTGGGTGTGGGGAGTGGGGGGGGACTCTGCCCTGCCCACGACCCTGGGACCTTGTTTCTCTTGACTCCAGACACTCTAGAGCTGGGACTGGAGAAGCCTGGGAGACTGGTCTGGTAAAGGAGGAGGGTGAAATGCAGGGCTCAGCCCTGCCTGGGCCATTTTTCTATCCCCAGGGGCTGCCATTTAACTCCCCCTGCTGGTGCCATGAGCCCCAGGTCCTGGGCTGGCAGGCGGGGGTGGAGGAACACCAGACCCCAATCTGTCTTGTCTCTTGGCCAAATTCCTGGCATTACCATGGTGAATCCCAGGAACTGACCTTACCGTTGCCTCTGTCAGGCCTAGGCATCTGCACGCTTCCC
>NW_007827832.1:0-795 GCF_000696425.1 Galeopterus variegatus
AGAAGCTTTTTAGTTTGATGTAATCCCATTTGTTTATTTTTCCTTTGGTTGCCCGTGCTTTCTGGGTCATATTTATGAAGTCTGTGTCCAGTCCTAATTCCTGAAGTGTTTCTCCTATGTTTTCTTTAAGAAGTTTTATTGTTTCATGGTGTATATTTAACTCTTTAATCCATTTTGAGCTGACTTTAGTATATGGTGAAAGGTATGGGACTAGTTTCATTCTCCAGCATATTGATACCAGTTATCCCATCACCATTTGCTGAAGAAGCAGTCTCTTCCCCAGTGTATAGGCTTGGTGCCTTTGTCAAAGATCAGATGGCTTTAGGTGTGTGGGTTGATTTCCGGATTCTCTATTCTATTCAATTGATCAGTGTGTCTGTTTTTATGCCAGTACTATGCTGTTTTGGTTATTATAGCTTTGTAGTATAGTTTAAAATCAGGTAGTGTTATGCCTCCAGCTTTATTTTTTTTTGCTCAGAATTCCTTTGCCTATGTGTGGTCTTTTTTATTCTGTATGTCTGGATAGCTTTTTCCATTTCTTAGAAAAATGTCATTGGAATTTTAGTGGGGATTGCGTTGAATTTGTACATCGCTTTGGGTAGTATGGACATTTTCACAATGTTGATTCTTGCAATCCAAGAGCATGGGAAATCTTTCCATCTTTTTGTATCCTCTTTAATTTCCCAAAGCAGTGGTTTGTAGTTCTCATTATAGAGATTTTTCATATCCTTTATGGTGAGGTGGGTCTCTTGAAGGCAGCATATAGTTGGGCCCTCCTTTTTAATCCAGTCAGCC
>NW_007827833.1:0-795 GCF_000696425.1 Galeopterus variegatus
AGAGTCACCTGCCTTAGAAGTTTCCTTAGAGCAGTCCTACAGCCAGCACTCCCTTTCCAAATAGTAAAATAACTTTTATGGATAAAATATTTTATAAAAATATATTTACTTATCTTAGAATGTTTTAAAAATTAATTTGACAAAAATGAACAAAAGATTTTATGTTTATCAAAGATCCATTTCGGGTGGATCCAAAATTTAGGGTTGATGATATAGAGTATTTTGCTTCACACAGCAAGACCCTTCATTTGTTAGTGCATACATTGGATTTCTGCTTTATTTTTGTTTTAAAGTGAAAAAGGAAGAGGCTTCATTTTTCTTGGAAAGAACTTTGCTGGTGTTAGCTAAGTGTGGCTATCTCGTATCATTTTCACATTTATTCTAGAATTATTTTCAAGTGGTGTTTTTAAATTTAAAAAAAAAATTACAATTGATTTCTTAAGAAGAAAATTTGTTCTTTACAAATAGACATTTTAAGTAGAAAATTTAGTCTTTAGAAGTTACTTTGATTAGCAAAACTCAGCGAAAGATAAGAGTTTTCCAGGATAAATGAGGACAATTCTATCAGTTGCTTCCAACAGAATTTTAGAATTAGTGTTCTTTATGATTCCTTATAGAAACTATCAAGAATTGTGGATATGGTCTATATGATTGTCCATAGGCCATTTTCAAAAAGTATGGAAAGAGAAGGAGAAATTAGTAGCATGTATTGATTATTTGCCCTGGGCAAAGGTTCTACTTTTCATTTACTGAATGTTAATTAATGATAATGCTGATATATAATCAGACATTCAT
>NW_007827834.1:0-795 GCF_000696425.1 Galeopterus variegatus
AGTAGATAATGAATAATATTGATTCTGAAATTAAATATATATGTATATACATATATATATATATTTAAGGGTGGGATATGACGGCTCATCCTTTATTAGTTTTCAATCTTTGCTTATTTTTTTCTGTAAAACATGAGTGTCTTTCCCTGATTCAGTACCTAACCTCAACGTGGTTTTTTATATCTTTCCTGTAGCTGCCCCCACCACACCAACACATCAGGAATTTGGATTTTATTGATCTATTACTTTATGCTCTATTTTCCACAAGTTGATGTTATCTAGAAAATGAAATGATAAGCTTTTAAATGGCTCCACCAGAGAGCATAATATGTCTTTTAAATCAATACATTGCTTATTCCTTTAATAAGGCATGAAAGGAAAAATATTGGCCTTTTTCTTTTGTTAAGAGTGCAATTTTTACCACTTAAATTTGGTCAGGACAACTACAATATCCTCAGAGCTTTTAATGGACATGTATCTCCTTCTCAAATAACAAGTTCACTGCTTCATTCTGCCATTCCTCTGGGAAAAAATAAATAAAAAATACAAATGAATTAATTATTAGTCTTCCCGTGTTTTTTCATCCTGTATTAAGCCAGCAGGGACATGCCCGAAAGTCCCACAGAACTTGTAATGAAGTGGAGGGAGGCCAGTCATTAAAGAGATAACCATAAAAATCAATAACCCATAATAATATGGACAACTGTGGTTCAGAAGAATGCAGTAGAGGTGGCAGGTGGCACTGCAATGTAAACTCAGAGATTATTTTTCCTTAGCAATCATATGAAATAATTG
>NW_007827835.1:0-795 GCF_000696425.1 Galeopterus variegatus
TGGACTTTGGACTTCCCAGCCTCAGAAACTGTAAGCAATAAATTTCATTTTTCTTTATAAGCCACCCAGTTGCAGGTACTCTGTTATAAGCAACAAAAACGGACTAATGCAATATCAAATTCATTCCTAATCAAAATGGAGATCCTAGACTTTGGTGGCCTCAGTCTATAAGAACAGGCAGCTCCTTTCTGCTATCATTCAAGCTTTCTTCTCCTTCTGTTATTTTTTTCCAGAAATACAATTAGTCTCCTCACCACACCAAGCTCACACAGTAGCAACTGCTCAGCATGTCAGCTCTTAGGTTTCCCATTTCTGCTCCAAGGAAAACACCATCTAGAAATGTGATCACATATTCCAAAGGGAATGTGTAGCCGTTTTTCAAATCTCTCAGATGTACGTGATACTATCTCCCAGTTTGTACACACCTCAAATCCAGCTTTTAAAGTGAAGACAGACTTTGATTACAGAACTGCTCTGGTGGCACTTGATTTTAGCAGCCTGAGCAAAGTGTTTTCATCGTAGCTCAGTTATTAGCTTGCTGTGCAGCCTTTACCAAGTCACCTCCCCTCCTGGGACTTTCTTCATCCAAGAAATGAGGAATTGGACTAGTTGATTATTTGGATTCATTCAAGCATCTCCACTTAGTAAGAAAATATCCTGGGCTAGGGATTTTTACCTCTAATTGTCACTACAAACTGAGAGAACTGCATCTCAGCAAGGTTAAGTCTGAGCTCAAACTCCAGTCTGTGTGACAATGTACTGCCCCTTAAATAATTTACTATAGTATCTTGAAAC
>NW_007827836.1:0-795 GCF_000696425.1 Galeopterus variegatus
TGTTGCTCTGAATTCCTGTACATCCTTCTTGTTAAATATGTGCACACATCTCTGTTGACTGCACATCTAGGAGTGGAATTGCTTGCTCTTAGCCTGTCCTCATGCTCAGCTTTCACAGATACTACAGAACAATTTTCCAAAACGATTGTAGAAAGTTACGCTCTCACAAGCAGTGTATGTGAGTTACGGTTGCTTCCCATGCTTGCATCCCAGAGCACTGTCTGTCCTTTTCATTCTAGCCATTGCGGTGTGTGTATACTGGTATCACATCGTAGTTTTAAATTACTTCCCTAATGACTAATGAAGTGCAGCATCTTTTCACGAAGTTACTCGTATTAACCTTTTGGAAGCCCTCTTTTTTGAGGTGTCCATTCAATGCTTTTTCCTATATTTCCACTGGATTGCCTGCCTATTTCTAATTAGTTTGTAGGGATTCTTTATGTTCTGGGTTTGAATCTTTTGCTGGAAATAGGTATTAGAGATATCTTCTACTCTTCAATCTGCCTTTTCATTCACTTAACAATTTTTAAATAGTCTTTGATTTAATGTAGTCCAGTTTACCTGTTTTCCTTTATGGTTAGTGGTGGGTTTTTTTAATAACATGTTTAAGAAAACTTTTCCTCCCCCAAGTCATGAGATTGTGTTTTGGTACTGAAATACTTATTAGTTCTTAACTTCCTACTAAATGATGAATGTACCTCTGTCATGGCCTCATCAGGAGGGGTACACAATGGATTAGAGATGTTCTGAATGGAAATAAGAATAAAGGGACAAATCACAGCATACAATTTGCCA
>NW_007827837.1:0-795 GCF_000696425.1 Galeopterus variegatus
GGTATGTGGGAGTGGTTATTAAGGATGCTGGAATTTGGTCCAAGAAGTTTCCTCTCAGGTAGGCTAGTAATACTGAAGTGTAAAGTTCCACTAAATTTAAAATCTTGTCTTAAATAAGATTATAATAGCAGTAAATTATTCCAAGCTTTATTTCATTTAAATATATCTGGTAGAATTTATCTAAATGCCTACTTTAATAAAAACAACCTCAGTAAAAATCCCTTGACTCTATTTACTGTATTTACATTTACTATTTTATTTGGTCTTCATTGAATATAAATTCATAATATTAATTGTAGGAAGCAAGACCACTTTATCACAATCACAAAACTCATCTGAAACTGTACAATTCAGATTTTAGTCCAGACTTCAATTCAGGTTTTTGCTCTCCTACCAGTGTTTTTTTGACTCACACACACCCTGAAAAATCAGTAAGTGTGTATCAGTCATCTCTAACTATGCACTTGATACATTTTATTCTGATCATTGTATTTATGCAAAAAATTTAATACTTGTAAAATTTCAGAGAAAGAAGCATAAATATTATTTGATTATATAGAAATATCTGGTCAGAACACATTTTGAAACATCACACAGAGACAGAATGGATTTTAAATGTTTTCTCAAAAGAAAAGTTATTAAATTCCCTACAGAGGCCGTAATTTTTTTCATATTAATTCTCAAAATACTCTCTTTAAGAATGAAAGAGTTATGCTAATAATGATTAAAGATGAAGTTAAAATTGGGATAAATGTTTCAAGACAATAAAACTCTAAAAGAATCTAAACAGCACTG
>NW_007827838.1:0-795 GCF_000696425.1 Galeopterus variegatus
GGCAGCCGTGGGCCCTCCTAGTGCCGTCACTGAGGGGGACACAGCTGGAGGCATGAGAGCAGCCCTGGTGAGCTTCCAACAACACCCCCGACAGCTGCAATCAAAAGCCACGGAGGGTTTCAGAATCAGGATCTGCAGAGAACAGAGGGAGCCAGACGGAAGGGCTGGGTTCCCTGCACTCCCAGTGCCCGGTCCTGCGCCGTCCCGGGGGCTCTAGAAGCCCCTGGGCAGCTCACACGCCCAGCCAGACTCCAACTTCATCCGTGCTGCTGAAAGGGGAGGGGGCACATTTTTGCGCTCGGGTCAAGGTCACGCAGTGTTTCACACATACCCACTTGCTCACAAATCAAAAACATACTATGGCAGAGGTCACCGCTTCACGACCCTCGCTGTGCAGCCTCACAGAAAGCCGGCTGGTGAGAAGTGACACAGGGCCACTGGACACCCGTAGGGAAGTCACAGACCACATGCCATCCGTCCTCTACTGCTGAACTTTCCAATGCACTCACCCCCAACACACATGTGGCCAGGCAGTTGCCTTAATACAGCCAAAGTCTGTCCTCTTGAATCCGGAGCCACATATAGATGGAAGAACGGGCAGTGCCCAGCCACTGAATCTGGAACCTCCAGCACCTCTAGCACCGCGAATGCTCAGGCATGGCCATCAGTCCTGGCCCCTCTACAGCCTCGGGCTGCTCAGGCTGCTTATCTGCGCCTCGGCGTCCCAAAATATGACATAGAAATTTCAAAGCCACTCGGTCCCACCTTCTGAAATGATGTAACTGACAGGGCTCC
>NW_007827839.1:0-795 GCF_000696425.1 Galeopterus variegatus
GCATCCTCACATGGTGGGTGGAAGGCTGAAGGGCAAGTGAGCCAAACGTTGCTCAAGCCTCCTCTATAAGGGTCTTAATCCCATTCCCAAGGGAGGAGCCCTCATGGCCTAATCACCTCTTAAAGGCCCAACCTCTTCACACTATCACATTGGTAACACCTGAATTTCAGAGGGACACATTGAAACCACAGCAAGCACAGAGCAATAATTAATGAATGTTGGGTGGATAAATGCTTTCTGCTCAAATATCCCAAGGCAAACTTCCTCTCTCTTTCCAAGTCGCCGATCCCTCTGGAGGGCCTTGGTTCTTAGTTCCTCTCTGTAGACACTTCTTTTTGTCCCCCCACTGGCATGACAGTGGACTGTCATTCCTTGAGTTCCAATGAGCCAACCTGTTGACTTCAGCAGCTCAGCCCATGTCCCCAGATTTTCTTAGGTGAGTCCCCAGTCCTTCGAAGGGGAACATCCACATCTTTCTCACTTCCCTAGCCTCATTCCTACTCTTGGCTTCACACTCGGTGTTTGGGGTTTCCTAAGACACCATTTGGTTCATGCCCCCACAATGTTTGTTTGTTTGTCTTGTGATGCCCTCGTCTTTCTTTGGTTCAGGTAACAAACTCATATTTGTCCTTTAAGAATTATATCATGTAGTACTCTCAGGAGACTTACCTTCTTAGATAAAAATATTCAAATCTTCCTTTTAAACTTCCTACCTGTGCTATGTTCACGCACTTGCTGCTTACCATATACCTTTGCTTCCTCCCGTTCTTCCCTCTCATTTCCCACCCCTTCCCA
>NW_007827840.1:0-795 GCF_000696425.1 Galeopterus variegatus
ATTGAGATGATCATATGACCTTTGTCCTTCATTTTCCTAATGTGATGTATCACATTTATTGACTTGCATGTGTTGAACTATCCTTGCATCCCTGTAATGAATCCCACTTGATCATGGTGGATAATCTTTTCTGTGTGCTGTTGGATTCAGTTTGCTGGTATTTTGTTGAGGATTTTTGCATCTATGTTCATCAGGGATATTAGCCTATAGTTTTTTGTTGTTGTTGCATCCTTGTCTGTTTTGGGTTATCAGGATAATGCTAACCTAATAAAATTAGTTTGGGAAGCTTCCCTCCTTTTCAATTTTTTGGACTAACTTGCGGAGAGTTGGTTTTAGTTCTTTAAAAGTTTGGTAGAATTCAGCAGTGAAGCTGTCTGGTCCTGGGCTTTTCTTTGATGGGAGAATTTTTATTACTGATTCAATCCTGTTACCTGTTATTGATCTATTCAGATTTTATATTTCTTCATGATTCAATTTTGGTAAGTTGTCAATGCCCAGGAATTTATCCATTTCTTGAAGGTTTTCCAATTTTTTGGCATGTAGATGTTCTCTAATGATCCTTTGTATTTCTGTGGTGTCAGTTATAATGGCTTCTTTTTCATCTCTGATTCTTTTAATTTGATTCTTCTCTCTTTTTTTTTTCTTAGACTAGCTAAAGGTTTGTGAATTTTGTTTATCTCTCCAAATAAAACAACTTTTTATTTCATTGATGATCATTTCATTAGTCTATTAGACTATTTCATTAGTCTCAATCTTTCTTATTTCTGCTCTGGTCTTTATTATTTCTTTCCTTCT
>NW_007827841.1:0-795 GCF_000696425.1 Galeopterus variegatus
TTAAGAAGAGCAGAAAAATAAAAGTAATCAGACAGTAAAGTGTGTATAAGACATTTTTTTTAATACCCCTCTGTTCTTAAGTACACTTTTGAGTAGTTTTACACATATATAGTAATAACCAAAAGATTATCATCTAGAATAGCAATAGGGGCCAAGGTAAAATTTAATCTCACATCTCCAGGCAGTTTTACAAAACTTGTATTCTATTTGAAAGTGGTATAAAATCTTTCTTTTCAGGGTAAACTCAGAGAAATTCCATTCCAAGGCCATGCAAGAAATTTCAGATCAGCAGTTCTGAACACATGGTTAGGAAGAAGCAGTGGCAAAATAAGAGAAAATAATAGAAGACGTATACAAAAATAATTTATAGTTTAACACAAAATTTGTTTTCATGGACATAAATACTGCGACATAACTAACATAAAACCAACATAGATCGACATTAAGTTGAGAAAATGTTGTTAGAATTAAGAGAAAAAAATGAAAAAAAATAAAGTTTAAACTTCTAACAATAAGATAAGATATAAAAAAAACAAATTTTGATCTGTTAATTGTCTTACCTGCTATCTGTTGTAAGAACTATTAAATATCAGTCTAAATTGTTATTGATGCATGTTTAAGTAATGATCTATTTAACGAGATATATAGATTGTTATTTCAACAATAACTTGTGGTATATTTTGCACAATTATTTTAAAGTATCAAAAGAAGTTAGGCCATTTATTAAAACAAATAACAAAATTTTGCTAGCAAGGAAACCTTGATGTTCATGCAGGATTGATTTCACAAAAGGCA
>NW_007827842.1:0-795 GCF_000696425.1 Galeopterus variegatus
GCAGCCCCCGAGGTGTATGGCAGGTGACAGGTGAGGCCACGTGCCCTCCTCCTCCACCCCCAAAATTTAACGGCGCACTGTGAACCCCATGCGGTCTTGAGCCTCCTGTGTTCTGGTCCTACTTCATGCACTGAGACTATTTGCTTAATGCTTAAAGCTGCCTGGGTGTGTGAAGAAGTCTAGTGAAAACCAGGAGGCTGGACCCCAAAGCAGGTGAGGCCGCTGTAAGAAGTGATCTCACCCCGAAAGACCGCAGGTTTTTGAAACTCCTGCTTTGTGTGAAATAGCACCAACAGAAAAAGTAAAAACAAAATGGAAGAAAAACCTAATACTGACTGTATTTCTTTGTTCTCAGCTGTGTTCAGTGACAGAACAGGGAGCATCCTGAACTCAAGGTCACCACAGTGACAGGTGTAATTTTTTTTTTAATAATTATCAGAAACCCAATTCAAGATGACATAAGCCAAAAAGAAAAAAAAAAAAAAAAAAAAAAAAAAAAAAAAAAAAAAAAAAAAAAAAAAAAAAAGAAAGAAAGAAAGAAGAAAAAGAAAAAAAAAAAAGAAAATCATTGAAGGGGGACGGATGATTGACTTATGCAAATACAAAATGCAAGGTAGGGTTCAGGAATAGGTGGAGTCTGGTGCTTCAGTGATCTGAAGTTGGGGACTGCTGTCTTGCAGGGACATTGAGGACCACTGTCTTGCAGGGATGCTGGCAACCTCTTTCATGCAGGTTTGTTCCCCAAGCTTTGGGTCATGACTCAGTAGGTCGCCATCAACACTCATCCCATGGTCC
>NW_007827843.1:0-795 GCF_000696425.1 Galeopterus variegatus
TGTGAGAGCGGGACTGCCATGAAGACCCCAGACCTGTGGAGCTACCAGAGTGGAACCCCAGTCTGGGTGAGCTGAAGTGTGGCCTGTGACCAGGAAAGCCATAGGAGTGGAGCTGCCCAAGGACTTGGGGACCCAACTGCCACACCAGTGTGCAGAGGAGGTTGAACATGGAGACAAGGTACATGATTCGTCAGCTTTGAGATTTAATGCATGTCCTGCTGGGTTTCGGACTTGTTTGGAACCTGTTACCCCTTTCTTTTGGTCTATTTTTCCCTTTTGGAATGGGAATATTTACCCTATATTTGTGACACCATTGTTTCTTGCAAGTAGAAAACTAGTTTTGAATTTCACCGATAGGACTTTGAACTTTGGACTTTTGAATTGAAACAGTTGAGACTTTGAGGAGGAAGTGAATGTATTTGCAAGTGAAAAGGACAAGAGTTTTGGGTGGCCAGGGGCAGAATGTAGTGAATTGAATTATGTCCCCCCAAAACTCACTGAAACTTGAATTATGTCTCCCAAGTTTTATGTATTAGAAACTTAGCTCCCACTGGGACTGTTAAGAAGGTGGGAAATCCTATTATGGTAATAGAAAGGTGGAGCCTTGAAGAGGTGATTGGATTGTAGGACTGTGCACTAGTGAATGGATTAGAAATGGTGGTCAGGGGCGTGGTTCTGAGGGCTTTATTTTTTATTTTATTTTATTTTTTTTTCCTTTTTTCGTGTCCGGCAATGGACCGCAACCCTCAGTGTCGCTCCCGTACCAGACCGGGACCGGCAACGGGATCGCAACCC
>NW_007827844.1:0-795 GCF_000696425.1 Galeopterus variegatus
CCTGCATTGCAGCTACTTTTCATGCGACTTTAGTCTCCTCCAACAAGAAACAGTTCCTCAGGCTTTCAGTAAGTTTCATGACCTTGACACTTTGAGAAGACAAGCAACTTATTTTGTAGAAGGCCCATCAATTTGGTTCTAACTAGTGATTCATTGTGATCAAATTGAGGTTATACATCTTTAGCAGGGATATCCCAGAAGTGATGCTGTGTTCAGGACCAGCTATGCAGGGCTCCCTGCAAAAGGGAAATACAGACCCCTTGTTTAAAAATTACTAAGAATTCCAAGAAGGTGACAGCAGAGCATTAAACCAAGCATGGGTTCTTCTAAGCACTGGAACTGTGTGACTGCAGACGTCCCATGCCCATGAAGCTGGCCCCGTCTGTGATCCTCACATTGCATCTCACCAGATGGCAAATGTTTCCTTCCACTTTGCACGTTACTAATGATGTTAACCTTGGTCACCATTAGGTGGTTCTGCCAGTTTCTCCACTATTAACGTTAATCTTTCTCCTTTTCTAGTTAGTATTTGTGATAAGATATTTTGTATGTACTTATTTATATCAATATAAACTCATGGTTTCTGATTTTATTCAATGGTTTATAACTCATTACTTTTTTTTAATTGTTTTAATATACATACAGACCACTTGGCTTTCTTTGGTGAAAAATTGTTTTAATATTCATACAGACCACTTGGCTTTCTTTGGTGTACTGTTCTATGAGTTTTAATGTGTCTACAGACAAGTGTACCCACCAGACCAATGAGGATTCGGAGCAACTTCAGCACCCCCC
>NW_007827845.1:0-795 GCF_000696425.1 Galeopterus variegatus
GTGAAGTGGGAGACGGTTCTCCCCTCAACCCCAGATGCAGCCATAGTTGTGCTGAGTGACGAGCTTTAGACTCATGCACCTGGGTCTCTCCTCTCACTCAGAGCTCAGGGACAAAAGAGAAGCCCACCAGTCCCCCCTCCAGCTGCATTCACAACCCCTTGCACAGGGGAGAAGTCCCAGAGGCACTGTGGGCTTTTAGAAATAAGAAAGTTGTTGGAATTTTATGCAGCCAACCAAAATGATCTCGACGTAGCCACCTGAGAATGCTGAAGACGGTCAATGAAGCAATCAGGAGACAATTTTATGTGCCCTATGATTGTACCCATATATAAAGTATAAAAGTATGTGGATAAAAACAGGAGAACAATAGGCAAAAATGAATACATCTATGCTTTTATGGCAGTAAGATTAAGGATGGGTTTTCCTCTTCTGCTTTTGCAAACTATTTATGAAGTTGTTTGCGGCACTTTATTTTTAATTTCATTTTAATTTTAATTTTAATTTTTTAAATTTTTTATTTTTTTTCCTTTTTGTCTTTTTTTGTGTCCGGCAATGGATCGCAACCCTCAGTGTCGCGCCCGTACCTTGCTCAGCCAGTGAGCGGAACCGGTCTGTATGTGGGATCTGAACCCTCGGCGGGAGCGCCGCAGCACTCCCAAGCAGCGCACTGTAGCAGTGCGCCACCGGGCCGGCCCTCATTTTAATTTTTAAATCTATACTTTGAGACATTCCTTCCGCCCTGTCCCCATCTACCTTGTCCCCTGACAACCTCTCTTGTTAGCTATTTGTGTATCC
>NW_007827846.1:0-795 GCF_000696425.1 Galeopterus variegatus
AAAACATCAACTGAATAGGGTTTTTTTTTTTTTTGAGAAGATAAACAAAATAGATAAACCATTAGCTATGCTAAAAAAAAAGAGAAGACCCAAATAACAAAAATCATAAATGAGAAAGGAGACATTACTACTGATACCACAGAAATACAAAGAATCATTAAAGTCTACTATGAACAACTTTATGCCAACAAATTTGAAATCCTGGAGGAAATGGATACATTTCTGGACACATACAAAATACCAAGGCTGATCCAAAAGAAATAAAAAACCTGAACAGACCAATAACAAGCAATGAGATTGAAGCAGGAATCAGTAGTCTCCCAACAAAGAAAAGCCCAGATGATTTTCCTGCTGAATTCTACCAAACCTTTAAAGAGGAATTAATACCAATTCTCTTCAAACTATTCCAGAAAACTGAAACACAGTCCATCCTCTCAAACTCATTTTATGAAGCCAGCATCACCATCAATACCAAACCCTGGCAAAGATACAACAAAAAAGGAATACTACAGGCCAATATCTCCAATGAACATAGATGCAAAAATCCTCAACAAAATATTAGCAAATGGAATACAGCAACACATCAAAAAAATTATACACTAGGATCAAGTGGGACTAATTCCAGGGATGCAAGGATGGTTCAACATATGCAAATCAATAAATGTGATACACCACATCAACAAAATCAAGGACAAAAACCATTCGATTATCTCAATAGATGCAGAAAAAGCATCTAACAAAATTCAATATCCCTTCATGATAAAGACTCTCAGTAAGTTAGGTATGGAAGGAAAG
>NW_007827847.1:0-795 GCF_000696425.1 Galeopterus variegatus
TCAGAATTATTAATCCATATGGAAAATATTGTATCAAGTGGGATACAGTGTTTATGCACAGTTTCCTTTGGCTTTAGTCTTGCAGACTCAGCTCAATTCCAAAGTTACTTAGGTAACCACTTTTCCCCCAAATCCTTCAGTTATGTTGTTTCATACATTTGTAAAATAATTAAATTCTTTTCTCACATTCTACATCTGATTGCGGAATTCCCCAAACTCCTAAATAAAAAAATATATTATTTTAAGCTTGCATACATTAGATTCACTTTATGTGGTGCAAAGTTCTCTGGGTTTTGACAAAAGTATTGTCATGTATCCACAATTATAGAATCATACAGAAGAGCTTCATTGTATTAAAAAACCCACTGTTTCATACAAACAACCCTTCCACTCTACCCGAGCCCCTGAAAACCTAGGTTTACCTCTAGAAGTTTCATCATTTTGTGTATAATTCTATGATTCATCTTGAATTAATTTTTGTGAAACTATAAGGTCTGTGTCTAGATTATTATTGTTTTTTTGCATATGGAGGTCCAGTTGTTCAACACCATTTTCTGAAAAGGCAATACTTTCTGTATTTAATTGCCTTTGCACTTTTGTCAAAGATCAATTAACTATATTTATGTGGGTCTATTTCTGGGCTCCCTATCAGTTCTATTGATCTATACGTCCATTTTTTAATCAATGCCACACTGGCTTGATTATTGTAGCTTTATATTAAGTCTTGAAATCAGGCAGTCTGTGACCTACAACTTTTTTCTTTCTTTTTCTTTTTTTTTTTTTTTTGTTTTTTTT
>NW_007827848.1:0-795 GCF_000696425.1 Galeopterus variegatus
ACACTATTGACTGACTAAGATGTTGCTGTGGTTGCCAATTTGGTACTCAGTTAGCCACTAGAGCCTTGCGTGTGTGGTTGCCTCGAATCTTGGGCCTCTCCGAGAAGCCACCTCTCTGGTCAGCTTGGACTCTGCCAGGCTTCTGGGTGACGGGGCGGTACTGCAGGGTGTTGCTCCTGCCGCTCCTGCTTCCCCCGCCACTCACGCTGCTGCTGCCCGCACCACTGCCGCCAGCTCCGCTGCCACCGGCTCCGCTGCTGCTGCTTCCCCCCACTCCCACCGCTGCTGCCGCTACCGCTGCTGCTGCTTCCCCCACTGCTGTCGCTGGCACCGCTTCCGCTGGTGCCGCTACTGCAGCTGCTGCTGCCGCAGCTGTCTCTGCCGCCTGCTCCTTCGCTGCTGCCATTGCCACCAGCTCCTCCGCTGCTGCTGCTGCCGCCTAGTTTCCCACAGAACTGCTTTCGGGGCATGCTGGGGGTGTTGGAAGGAATTCTTTGATATGCTGCTCAGCGGTGTGGTGGTGGCGGCAACCTCATGGGCCAAGCTCAAACAATGAAGTTTAGTTTCTGAGGCTGGGAATCCAAAGTCGATCAGAACAGGAGTCTAGCCCAAACTTTGTATCAGAAGCAAGGCAAAAATCCAATTATTTCAGTGAAGCCAAGATCAGAAACAGCTTGCAGACCAAGCTGACTTGATTCTGGGTCCTTTTTGAAGACATCCTGACCAAGGAGAAAACACTGGATCTGCAACCGAGGGTCCAAGGGCCTGAGCAATCCACCTTTCCACCTAAGGGAG
>NW_007827849.1:0-795 GCF_000696425.1 Galeopterus variegatus
AGCTTTCCATGGAAACTTAAACAAGTAACAGCAAGATCCTGATGCATTTCTTTTAAGAATCATGACAAGAGACGAAACTTGGCTTCAGCAGTGTGATCCTAAAGACAGAGCACAGTCAAGGCCGTGGCTACCTGGAGGTGGGAGTGGTCCAGGCAAAACAAAAATGGGGGCTGGCCCGGTGGCGCACTCGGTAGAGTGCGGCACTCGGGAGTGCGGCGGCACTCCCGCCGAGGGTTCGGATCCCATATAGAGACCGGTCCGCTCACTGGTTGAGCGCGGTGTGGGCGCGACACCGAGGGTTGTGATCCCGTTACCGGTCATGAAAAAAAAGACAAAAATGAAAAAAAAAAAAAAATGGACCAGTCAGGAGCAGAGGTCATGGCAGCGGTTTTTTGGGAGGCTCAAAGCGTTTTGCTTGTTGACTTTCTGGAGGGCCAGAGGACGATAACATCTGCTTCTCGTGAGAGTGTTTGGAGAAAGTTAGCCAAAGCTTCAGCAGAAAAACACCTGGGAAAGCTTCAGCAGAGAGTCCTTCTCCACCAGGACAGGCTTCTGCTCCTTTCCTCATCAAACACTTTTGAAGGGAAATCATTAGGCATCCACCTTGCAATCCTGAATTGGCTCCTTCTGACTTTTTTTCATTTCCTAATCTTAAAAAATCTTTAAGAGGTGTCTATTTTTCTTCAGTTAATAATGTAGAAAAGAGTGCATGGACAGGGTTCTCAGGACCCTCGGTTCTTTAGGGATTGACTAAATGGCTGTCATCATCACTTACAAAAGAGTCTTTGACTTGAT
>NW_007827850.1:0-795 GCF_000696425.1 Galeopterus variegatus
TTTTGCTTTTTAAAATGTGGTTACTAGAAAATTCTGAATTGTGCATGTGATTTGCATTGTTTTGAATTGGACAGTGCTGTTCTGGATTCTTGTTCTCCCCCTACTCTAGCTGGTCTTGCTAGAGCAATATTTTTGGGAAGCTCCTATATCATTCTGGTATTTGGGGTGAAAGTCCCTAAGGCTGGCTTTACCTGTATCTCCCTTGCTTTACCTGGTACCTTGGTGTCCAAAGGTGGTATCTACTAGGCATGACTGGGAAAACACAAGGGGCTAGACTCTTGCCTTCTTTTTCTTGTCTCCCCCAAGACTCCTCCTGTCATCAGGTCTTCCCATTTTTTTTCCTGGAAAGATCTGGTTTTACTTAATTTCTGTCTCCTTCCCTGGAGCAATTGACCTCAGCCTCCTGGGCTAATTTTTATGGCAGAAGGGCTGAAAATGGAGAAAACCAACTTCTGCCCAAGAAGTAAAATGCAGTCTGGTATTTCAGACTATCATTCCATCCATATTTGTTTATTGGTTGAATAAAAAATTCAAAACATTGAGCCATAGGTGGAGTTCATCTCATGGGAAATAAAACTTAACTTTATTCTCCTTTTCATGGCCCAAGAGCATGGAAGGAAACTATGTATTGTCACTATGCCCTTCACTGTCAAAGCTAGAGGATTTTTCAGAGAGAGAGAGGATGTTGCAGTAAGCTCACAAGGACTTAGGCTTTCTTGAAAACCACTCAGTGGGTAAGTATTCGTTTTGTAGAACCAGAATGACTCATCAAGTAAACCTAACCACACATAATTT
>NW_007827851.1:0-795 GCF_000696425.1 Galeopterus variegatus
GCACCTAGGCAGGGGGTGCCCCTGCCCCTCTGTCCTTCCCTCGTGGAAACCAGTTCCTTGTGGTCTGTCTGCCTCTGTCAACCCCGCTCTCCAGCATGGACTCAGACCTGCTCTTGAAATGCAGACCTGCTCTGACATGTCACCGACTCTGTCCTCTCCATGCTCATTTACTTTGACAACTGGAAAGGTAAGCAGGTGCACTACTGGGCCCTTTGTTCATTTTTCAGCTCCACTATAAAGAACGTGAGATGATTATTGAAAATGTACAGGTACATCTGCCGAAAAACTCCTTTCTTCCCTCCTTTCAGAATCTCGTGTTTTGGGGTGTTGTATTTTAAATCAGCTGATGACGATCAGCTACAGCTGCATCTGCCCACGTGGTGGTCTTCCTTTCCTTCTGGTTTCAGGCATGAGCTTTGTTTCTCTCTGTCTCTCTGAATGTCTGTCTGTCTTTCTTTTTAGCTCTCTGCCTGTCTTGTGGCAGACTGTATTTCTTTTTTTCTTTCCATTTATGGTTTTTCTACACAAACCATTGGCCATGTTATTGTCCAAATTTAACTTCCAACTTTCAAGTTACTCTGTGTGTGTGTGTGTGTGTGTGTTTTCTGTCTAGAAAGGAAATATTCCCGTGGGAACAGATATATGTGAAACGAGGATGGCTAGGTCCTATCTTTGAGGTGTCCAGGCTTATTCGATGAACTTTTAATGAATTGTTTTTCCCCAAAAAAGAAGACGTGTAGTCTCTCCACCGGAGCGTTCTGAATTCTCAACTGAGGATGATAGAAAGAGAATGTT
>NW_007827852.1:0-795 GCF_000696425.1 Galeopterus variegatus
AAAACTCATTTAAGTCTCACAATGATTGCATAAGGTGAATTCTATTATTATGATTCTTCTTCTACCCACGAGAAAACAGACACCGAGAAAGTAGGTTCTTGGTGAGATTTTCTTTAGCCACCAGGCATAGACTTACCTAAATTTAGTAATACCTCTGGACATTTTCAGCAAAATGCAAACAAACAAACAGAAAAAAAAAGAAAAAAGAAAAAGAATCCATCACTGTTTGTTTGCTCTAGTCAATATAATTTGATTTCTCATTATTCAAAACTGGAAGAATCTTAATATACCCAAGGAGATAAGTCTCTCAATAACACGTAGCTAGTGAATGAGACAAACCGGAACATATTGTTTAAAATAATAACAGAAATATGTTTAGAAACGGGTCTGATAAAACAGTATCTTTTTTCTTACTACATCCTCTAGTTGTTCTATTCTAGATATTATTAGATTCTCATTTTATACGTGCATTTATTAACATGAATAAACTATGAAAATGTTTAGAATATAATTTCTAATTCTTTTGTATTTTGATATATTAATAATAGCCAAATAAATATGGAATTATTTTGAAATAAGGTTAACTCATAAATAAAAATCATCATCATTTCCTCTCACAAACCAGTACCGTGTATAATAGCACTTTTTAAAAAACTTATAAAATGTTTAAGTGATATGGGGTACTTTCTTCTTTAAGACTATTAGTTTTATGAAGAATTTTTCTTTAAATGTATCAGAATTAAAGCAACAAATATTTTCTCATTCTATATGTTAATTCTAAAAGTGCTAAAATTT
>NW_007827853.1:0-795 GCF_000696425.1 Galeopterus variegatus
ATGTTATTCACTGCTGCCAGAGTTAATATTTCCTTCTAAAATAATTTAATCATAAAAGTAACAAAAGGTCATTACAAAGTAAAACAACAGCAAGGTAGAAAGTGAAGTGAGTCTTCCTCTCTCTCTACTCCCGATGGTTTGATGTATGTTCTTCTAGACGTCATTCTAAAACATATGCATGCAAATATGATTTGCACTACTGCCCTCAAGGGTTTAGTACTTCTGATGAAATGTCAAGTGTTCATCTGATTCTTCCTTTTGGGTAGCCTATTTTCATTCTTTAGAAGTTTTTAGAATAGTCTCTTCATCTTGAGATGGCATCAAGAGCATTACACATCTAACATTTATTCTGCCCAATGCATGACCAATGTGTCTTTCAGTCTGAAGACTCCTGTATTTCTTCAGCAAAGACTAACTTCCTGCTATTATTTCTTTCAATGGCTTCACTCCCCTCCATTATCTCTGTTTTCTCCTTATGATACCCATTGGATGAAACTTGGCCTCACAAATCTGCCTCAAATCTCTATCCTGTTCTGCATATTTATCCTCTCTTTTTCTGTGTGATTTACATTCTAAGAGACTTTATAACTTCCCCTTCCATATGAGATAATTAGCCCTATCCTTTGATTTTTCAGACTATCCTCTGAAATTTTTATTTTTGTAATTCTATTCTTAATTTCATTACGTCCTATTTTTTCCCCCAAACAACATATTTTTATTTTATTTTATTTTATTTATTTATTTTTGTTTTGTTTTGTTTTTGTCTTTTGACTTTTTCCGTGTCCGGCAACGGAT
>NW_007827854.1:0-795 GCF_000696425.1 Galeopterus variegatus
CCATGTGGCTTGCTCTCTTATTTTATGCAGCTGAGTCTCAATTTCCGCAGGGTTTATGCACGTACATAATGTAGTATTAGCAATAATAAAGACATCACCTTCTTTAGTTAACAGATAATCAAGAACAATTCTATTGTCTGAGACTACACTGGCTAGAAATTTTAGAATGCTGTTGTGCAGCAACAGCATTTGCAGTGGAGACCTCAAACATTCATAGGGTAGCAGATAAGGTTTCTTATCATATCTGCATTAATGGCTACAACTTACTTTGTTCAAGGGATCTGCCAAAGGAAGCAAATCCAGAATTCCATAATTAACCAGGCAAATCATGCTTAACCTCCTTTGATGTAGTTGGAGGGAACTACTGCAATAATCATTCTAATGATCTGTTTTAGATCTATTATGTATTGATAACAGAAGAGTCAAATACCCCAATCCACAT
Source organism: Galeopterus variegatus (assembly GCF_000696425.1). Taxonomy (NCBI): domain Eukaryota; kingdom Metazoa; phylum Chordata; class Mammalia; order Dermoptera; family Cynocephalidae; genus Galeopterus; species Galeopterus variegatus. The sequence continues at coordinate 443 of NW_007827854.1, forward strand.
TGGCCTCCTATTGTAAAGCTGTCTAAACATCTGGAAGCCCAAATTGAGGCATTCCACCTATAGAAATGAATGTATTTGGTACAAGGAGAAATGATTCTTTCATCTGTGAATTACTGTATGTAAAGCAACTAAACCAGGAGTAAGTAGTAAGCTATATAACTACATATTCCTAATAATTCCTCCTTTGGGGATTGGTTTTAATAATGATATATATATATATTATAATATACATATATTATATATATGTATATTATATATTATTATATATAATATATAAAATATATTATATATAATATATATATATAGTTTTAAAAAGAGTACATAAATAGACATATGCTTTACGAAGAATGATC
>NW_007827855.1:0-795 GCF_000696425.1 Galeopterus variegatus
AAATTACTTTAATTTTGCTTTGAAATCAGTAAATAAAAGTTCTAATACTATTCACAAATATTTATAACATATTATATTGTTAAATTCTTAGATTATTATATGTTCTAATCTGTTTTGTGCTACAATAACAGAATACCTGAGACTGCATAATTTATAATGAACAGAAATCTATTGGCTCAGCGTGGTGGAGGCTGGGAACTCCAGTATCAAGGTGCTGGCATCTGACAAGGGCCTTCTTGCTGTGTCAACATATGGTGAAAGGCAAGAGGGTGAGAAAGCAATAGGTGGCCAAACTTGTCCTTTTATAGCAGCACCAATCCCACCCATGAGGGTGGCTCCCTCTTGACCTATCACCTCTTAAAAGTCCCACCTCTCAATACTGCTACAATGGCAATTAAATTTCAACATGAGTTTTGGAGTGGACAAACATTCACATCACAACATTACACTAGGGTACTTCAAAAAGTTCATGGAAAAACTAGAATTAAAAGATAACACAAATATTTCCATAAACTTTTTTGAAGCATCCTCATATAAGGATTTTATTTATTTATTTATTTATTTATTTATTTGTTTGTTTGTTTTAAAAAGATGACCGTAAGGGGATCTTAACCCTTGACTTAGTGTTGTCAGCACCACGCTCTTCCAAGTGCACCATGGTCTGGCCCCTATAAGGATTTTAGGATGATGTTTAAATCTTATGAGCACAAGTTAGGAGGGCAATATGTTGCGAGGCCTTGTGGATACAAAATTGACTTTATATTTACTTGTGTTTTTAAAATTAGGACATAGCTT
>NW_007827856.1:0-795 GCF_000696425.1 Galeopterus variegatus
TCATAAGAAAATATTGGCCTAGAAAATCAGTGTAAAGCTTATCAAATCAAAGAGGCACTGGACAGAGATTTTTTTAGATTTTTTTTTTTAAGTTTTGTTAATCATGGCTAATAAGTGAATGTTATACCTCTACTTTAGGAATACAGCTGTCTGCCTCCAAAAACCTCATATTCTGTAGTTTTCAAAATTCCTTAACACATAACTAAAGGCATCTTTTATTCAGAGCACCTTTGTATGTTTATTAATAATAATAATTACTAGTTATTCCTTTTTATTATCATTCAGAAACTATGTGGTATATATAGAATAGTGTTCCCCCCAAATTTATGGGTTGAAGTCCTAACCCCCAATGTGACTGTATTTGAAGATAGGGCTTTTAAGGAGGCAATTAAGGTTAAATGAGGTCATAAGATGGAGCCATAATCCAATAGAACTGGTGTCCATATAGGAAGAGTAAGAGACACCAGAAGGGCCTACACACAGGCCAAGAGAGAACACAGCCAGAAAGTGGCTATCTGAAAGTTAGGAAGAGAGCCCTTTTCAAAAACCAACCCTGCCAGCACCTTGAACTTGAACTTCCAGACCCCAGAACTGTGAGACAATAAATTTTTCTGTTAAGTATTAACAGCACACACTGGCTGTTGTTTAGGCCACCCAGGCTGTAGTATTTTGTTATGGCATCCCTAGAACACTAATACACTATGCCAAGGACTTTAGATACATCATTTCCTTACATCTTTACAATGATACCAAAGGAGGTGTAATTACTACCAGCTTGTTATTGGTGAGGCTTAG
>NW_007827857.1:0-795 GCF_000696425.1 Galeopterus variegatus
CCTGTGCTGTAATGCAGGCTTGGTCCCTGTCTGCATAGTCCTCAGGCCTCATTCGTGACATGGCCTTTAATAATTCAGTAATTTCCTTTTCCACTTACACTAGCTAGAGAAATTTCTATTATATACAACCAAGAACACTGTCTAATTCAAACATGCTGTGAGGTATAATAAACTCATCTTTTTTTAAATAGCTAATCAATTGCCCCTATATGAATTGTTGAATTATAGTGATAATAATCTGTTTTTTCCCCCAACTGATTTAAGATGTCATTTTATTTTCTTAAATACACTGGAGTCAGATTCTGTGCTCTTGATTGTGTCTGATTGATCAACAGTCAGTTAAATTGCCTGGAAAAGGAAGGAAAGCAGATGACCACAAACCTTGTTCTGGGTGGTGACAGTGAATCTCTGCTTTCCAATTCCACCCACAGATAATTGTGTTCTTGCCTCGACTGCTATTTATATCGTTTAGAGTAATACGATTTTTACATTCCCAGTCACCACTCTAATTTTTTCCTTAAGCAAAGCCAACTGTGGAAATGTCTAACCCTCTCCATACCTGTGCCAAGCAAACATCCTGATGACAATTGTTATGTTGTTTAGTGGTTTGGGGCTAGGAAATAAAAATTGGGGTGATGAGCAAAATTTTTCCATTTCACTGTGTAGAACAAGTGGTATAGACAGCATTCTCTTTTCCTTGTAAGGTGGTGGAAATTAAGGAACAAGTATATTTAACCAATAACCCTGTGAAAAAGTGGGTAATGGTCAGGGTTGTTATCAGAGGCTCTTGCTTTC
>NW_007827858.1:0-795 GCF_000696425.1 Galeopterus variegatus
GAAGGTCCTAAGTATCTGGTATTGTTTACCAAAAAGGTTGGGAGTTATCTCTACTTCCACAACTGAATGGCCCTTAACACCTTGTTTTTCTGTTTCTTTGTTGTGATGAAATAGAAGAGGTCTATTTACCAGTGTAGGTGCAAAGGAAAATAGAAAAATCCATAAAAATTGTTTCATGGTCTTCTGAACAAGGAAGTTACCATAGGAAACATTAAAATATCCTACTTTATAGATTCCATCTTGGTGTGTTGCAGCTTCCTTGTGTTGCAGCTTCCTTGAGTACTAAAAAGTGCTATTTCTCCCCTACCCTACTTCAATGTTTAATTCTCATTTCTTCACTTTCCCACTCCACCTCATTAAATGGATGCACCCTTTTCAGTACCCAAAGTAAATGCTGACTCTTCTTCTTTTGCTAGGCAGGATCTCATCACAAAATGCTCTTGAATATCCATAAGTCACATGAACCAAAACTTATATCCCAAATATTATTGCCCATTAGTATTAGAATGATAAAGCCTCAACCAGTTGGTTTTTAACCCATTGGAGCAGTTGAATCTGTTGTTCTGGTTAGACTTTACATTTTTAAAAAATTGACTGCAGAGTTTGAGATCTTTTCTCTTGAAGATGGCGTAAGGTACTCTCAAGCATGAACAGACGGTACAGGAGTGGATTGTGTTCATTTGACTTTAGTTTTGGCTTATGAAGCCAACTAGCAAATATCTATGGGTGGAAAACATTTAATTGTGGTCAAAAGGTATCTGCATTGAACAGAGAGTTGTAGATACAACCTCTATT
>NW_007827859.1:0-795 GCF_000696425.1 Galeopterus variegatus
AGAGGGGGGAAGGAATGTATGGAGTGGAAGACATGTCAACAAGAACATTTTTCTTGTCAGCAGTGTAATGTATTTATGAACACTCAGTTGCTATTCTGATGGTGATAGAAGGAGGATTAGAGAACTAACAATAATGATGCAACTAAAGGAGCAAATGCAGTTTTCTCTCATTTTAGTAAAAATCCCTCATTCATTTTCCCCACCAGTTCTAGGAAAGCTCCTTTTTTAGAGCATTTGTTCTCGGCTCAGTGAAGCTGTACAGGTGGTGCTGCCTCAGCAGGAAACTGTCTTCTTGCTGAGGGGCCGCCAATTATTTGTAGTAAAACTAAAACAGAGGAATAAATATTACATGCTGATGGATGCTTGTCAGGAAGAGGAGTGAGGTACTTTCAATGGAGCTTGTCAGACACAAAAACCTTCAGCAAATCTGCATTTTCAATGGCAAAGTGGCTAGAATTCTCCAGCTGCTCCACTGGTGAACCTCAAGATTTATCTCATAAATTTAAATTATAGATGACATAGCACTGGAATGGAAATAGATGACACCTTTAAAAATAAATCTAGTGCAACATTTGGGAAAAAGAATCACACATTTAAAAGGGAAAAAAGAAAGTTCCAATGTGCCAAAACAGAGCTTTTATTTGTTGTCCTATTTACTATTCTCTGTCCAAAATTAGCATCTCTCTTACTTTTCCTCTTTAGTCCCCTTTGTAAGACATGCTGTGGAGGAGCTATGGAAGTTTTGTGCGACCCAAGGAGTAAGCTGGGTTGCAACTATAACAAAAAGCTTGCCAA
>NW_007827860.1:0-795 GCF_000696425.1 Galeopterus variegatus
AAGTCCAAGTGAAAAAGATTTCCAAAATATCTACCTACTTTTGGAAAACTTTCTCCTATTTTATGTTAAGACCTTTGGTGCTGTAAAATAGAGAAAAATGTGTCAGGGATAGAAGAAGAAGAAAAAAAAGACTAAGCAATTTTCTTTTTTTTTTTTTTCAGTTTGCTCTGGAGTAGATTTTGGAAAGCTGTGTAGGAATTGAAGTCTCTGGTTGTAACAATTCAGGTTAAGTCAAAGTAAAGTGCCAAATGTTTCATTTCTCACATTCCAATTATTTGGAACTAAATTCATCCTAGCTAATAAGGACACCCAGTCATTTCATTTGTGTATGGCTACAGCTTATGTATTTGGCCACTAATAGAGGGTTTTCTGGGGGGCTGCAAAGTTGAAACATAAAAAATAGTAACAGTTAAGGTGTATTAAGTGCTTGCTGTGCTAGGCATACTGCAGTATTTTCATGAACTTAAGCTCACTGACTGCTCAAAAGAATCCTAGAAGACAGGTTCAATTACTACTCTTATGTTTTATGAAAACTAGTTTAGATACATGTTTTCCAAGATCATACAGCTAATATATTTCAATTTGGAGTTGAGCCTATATTGTTTACCTCCAGGACCAATACTCTAAAACACCAAGTTATTGTGTCGATTCACCTTTTCAGGAAAAGTGTTTGATCTATTTGTTTTGTTTTTTCACTGAATGCAATGGTATTGCTTACAGTTACCAGGCAGTTGTTCAACAATAAACTTAATTCGCCCATATTAATGCATATAAAGAACTGTAAACCAAAGATCA
>NW_007827861.1:0-795 GCF_000696425.1 Galeopterus variegatus
AATTTAAATTGGTATTAAGCACATTTCTATTATTTAATCTGTATTATATTCAATTTTATTCATGTTAAAATTAAATTAGAATGTCAATCTAAATGTGCTCTTATTCCATTTTATATAATTATAATTCCTTCAATACTACATTTTCTACTTTTTATAATTTCAATAAGAAAACAAAATCTATGTGGAATTAGTTTACTCTAAATAAAATTGGCAATTAATATTGAAATGTTTCTATTTATTTTGTATACCTTTAAATAATTTTGAATGCTTCTCTTTGCACTAATCAGTCAGGAATTAAAATAAAATATAAAGAAAAAAATATATGCTGAAAATTCATCTTGGAATGATTAATGTTATGAGAAAATTTTATAATTTAAAGATGCTTAAAAATTAAAGAAAGTTTAAATTTCAGCATCACCTTTAAATTAAATTTAAATTTTAGTTTAAATGAAAGTAAAAATTATAGTACTAACTAACTAAGTTGACTGTCAACGTTGGTACAATAAAAGTAGTAAAATAAAATGTCATATAAAATAACAACGTAATTATTGATTTTGACATTTTTAGTGAATAATGAAATCTCATAAAATCACATATATACAAATTAAACTTTAAAATTTAAAAGTCCTGAAATACCATGGTACATATATACATAAGCACCTTTTATCTGCCCAAAGTAGGTACTATCATTATTTCCATTCCATACATTAGAAAATTGAAACTTCAAGTGAATAATGATTTATCCATGGTCATATAACTGTTGTGAGACAGTCAAGATTAGAGGAAGCCCATGGT
>NW_007827862.1:0-795 GCF_000696425.1 Galeopterus variegatus
TTTTCTTGGATTTTCATATTTCTAGTATCTCTATGTTGATATTTGGTCATTTGGTAGAGAAATTGCTTCTTCTATTACTCTGGGTTGGGCTTTGAGAAGAGATACTTCCTTTTCTTTTTGTGGTCTCCACTGATGACTCTTCTTGTGTCAATGCAGTTGAGTGTCTGGTGGGCTGCCTGCGTTGTGGCTGTGGCTACTGCTGTGGGGTTGAGCCGCCTTTGCAGCAGCTGTCAGTGCAGAAGTGGTGTTTTCAGTGTGCTCCTTGCCTGCTCCCAGGCAGGGGGTGCTGCCTAGGACCCTGGGCATGCTCCTTGACTGCTTCAAGGTGGTTGTGGCTGCCCTCTTACTTTTTAAAATTTTTTAAACTTTAAAATTAAAAAATATGTTTGGCTTTAAGCATAATAGGCTTAAAATGTAGGCTCTAGATTTTGCAATAACATTATTTTGCAATTAATCCTTGAGAAACACAATTTGAAATGGATTTCTATTTTCTTTACTCAGAATTATATATTCATTCCCTGTCAGATTTTGTTCTAGGGAGTATATTCATGAAAAAATATCCCTGCTCTCATGGATTTTAAAATTTAGTGTGAAAGGGGGAAGATAGTCAGTGAAAATAATACACAAGTAAATGTATATATTATATCAGAATGTGATATGTATGGTATTATTTAAAAAGAGGGCAGGTATAATGATGAAAAATAGGCAGGTGTAATTTTGAATAAAATGATCAAAAAAGACCTCATAGAGAAGGTGAATATTTGAACATAGACCCGAGAGAGGTAAGGGGTGATT
>NW_007827863.1:0-795 GCF_000696425.1 Galeopterus variegatus
AAAATACAAAGAAAAAAATGGAAAAATAAAGTTGTAATTATTCATAGATAATTATTGTCAACATTAAATAAGGAAATACATTATTATAATTTTTTAAAAATATGCATATACTAAATACAGAAAACACATAAAAAATCAGTTGCATTCTATACACAAAAAACAAATATTTAGAAAATGTAGTTAAAGAAAACATGCCACTTAAGATAGCAACAAAATATGAAGAATTAGAAATAAATCAAACAAAACATGACCATGACTTAGTTCATACTAAATCGTACTGTACTTGCTTATGTTAAAACTTATAATTCATAATTATATGGTAGTCTCCTAATTGTTGGCTTTGCTTAAGATTGGTTGTCTAGCCAAATAAAACTTCTTCACATCAGAAATTGTGCCTTCTACTCATCACACTACCCTACTCAGTAATGTGCAGTACTAAAACATTAAAAAATATTTATTGAAGTTATTATTTTGAGAATTTCCAGGTATGTTAATTCAATTGAATTTGTGCATATATGGTGAAAAATAGTGAAACAAAAAGGAACTATCCAGTATTTTGCATGCAATCTTTCTATTATATTAAGCAAAAAATCATTTGGAAAAATAGCCAAAACTTGGCACATGACTCAACGCTATCTAAAAAAGAAAGTTAACATCCATACAGTGGTTAATATAGATAAAGTGCCCAAGAGCAGTGAAAAGATTGAACAATTTCAAAGACATCTAGCTGAATTCCATTTGGAGCCCAACTGAAGTAAACAACACCATCAATAAAACCGCTATAACTCTCCCACC
>NW_007827864.1:0-795 GCF_000696425.1 Galeopterus variegatus
AAAAAACCCACCAGCCAAGAATACTGTACCCTACAAGGCTATCCTTCAGAAATGAAGGAGAATTAGTGTATTTCCCAGACAAATCAAAACTTCAGGAGTTCACCACCATACAACCAGCCCTACAAGCAATCTTCAAGGGAGACCTGCATCCGGAATCCAAAATTGATTATCACTACCACGAATACATAAGAAAGAACAAAACCCACTGGTTGAACAAAATTGTAAACAAAAAAGAGAAAGAAACTGTATCTTTTCATCTCCAAAATGCAACAAACACCAAAGACAACCAATAAAAAAGAAATTAAGAAACAAAAGACATTTAAAATATCCAAATGAAAATTGGTAAAATTCCAGAAGTAAGATTATGACTTTCAGTAACAAATATAAATGTGAATGGATTAAATTCCACACTTAAAAGACACAGACTATCTGATTGGACTAAAAAGCTAGACCCAACTATGTGCTGTGCACAAGAGACTTGCCTCACCTGTAAAGACACACACAAAGAGTAAATGGATGGAAAAAATATACCACACAATGGAAATAAAAAATGAGCAGGGGTAGCTATTCTTATATCTGATAAAATATACTTCAAGCCAGAAACCATAAAAAGAGATAAAGAAGGCCACTATAAAGTGATAAAGAGATCTATCCAGCAAGAAGACACAACAGTCATAAATATATATGCACCCAACACCACAGCACCCAGATATATAAATCAAACACTATTAGATCTAAGGAAAGAGATAGACCTAAATATGATAATAGTTGGGACCTGAACACCCCTCTCTTAAC
>NW_007827865.1:0-795 GCF_000696425.1 Galeopterus variegatus
ATCTAAGAAGAGGGCATAACAGAATATTTGGGAAAATAAACTAAAATTCAATGAGGAAATACGTATTTTTAAAACAAGTTAATAAAGAGTGAAATTTGGTTTCAAAAGGATTAATTTCTGGTGATGATGTGGAGAATATGGAACACTTGTTGACCCCTGTGGAAGACAGTTTAGTGGTTCCTCAAAAAATTTAAATAGAACTATCATAGATACAGCAATCTTATTTCTGAGCATATACCCAAAAGAAATGAAAGTAGGATCTTGAGGAGATATTTGCATGCCCATGTTGATAGCAGCACTATTCACAATAGCCAAGAGGTAGAGCAACTCAAATGTCCACCAATAGGTGAATGGACAAACGAAATGTGGGATAGCCATAGAATGGAATATTATTCAGCCTTAAAAAAGAAGGATCTCTCATCACATGATATATTTACGAACCACAAGGACATTATGCTAAGTGAATTAAGCCACTCACAAAAAAACAAATACTACATGATTTCACTCTTGTGAAGTATCTAAAGAGGTCAAATTTATAGAAACAGAAAGGAGAATGTTGGTTCCCAGGGGCTAGGTGTAGAGAGGAAAGTGATGTCATTGTTTAATGAATATAGCATTTCAGTTTTCCAGGATGAAGAAGTTCTGGAGCTCTGTTTCACAACAATGTGAGTCTCCTCAACAGTACTGAAGTATACACTTAAAAATATTGGAGATGGTGAATTGTGTGTTTTTTACCATAATAAAAATACATTCTCATAGCCACTAATGAAATGCAAAATGACAAAAAAAAAAAAA
>NW_007827866.1:0-795 GCF_000696425.1 Galeopterus variegatus
GAGTGGCCTGGCAGGGAAGTTTCTGCATCACAATCTGAGGACATTTTTTCTTCTTAGTCTTGGAAAGTACAGATAGGGGTGTGAGAGTGTAAGAGGGTCCTTGTGTGGTCTGTGGGACTGCTGCCCACCTCTGTCAGACTCCCCCCTGAGATTCTAAAAGCTGTTTCCAATATCCATGGGGTATGGCAAAAGATAATGTGTCCACCTTCAACTTTACCACTTACCGCGTTTGTAAAAATTTAAAATTCTGAATGCTCCCCAGCTTGAAATCCTGCAAGGATGTAGAAGCTGGAGCATTGCCCTGTTATGTGACAGCTCTCAGGAAAACACTGCAGCCAGACCAGGTGGCTGCATGGTATCGCCTCTTAAACAGCTCCTCAACGCCATTGGGATCAAGTGTGAGTCCTAACAGTGGCTCATGAGGCTTGAAGACCCCTCTGTGCAGTTCTGCTTCTTAACTCCATTGCACTGAGTTCTTCCATTCACAGCTGTACCCCCAGAGCTTAGTGGAGTTTCTAACACATAGCAGGTGAGCAATCATTGTTTGTCAGAAGAATGAATGGGATTGAATAACTTCTTTGGTTGACTGTAATGACTAAAGTCAGGAGGATTTAGGGAAGCTCGGATCACTTGCCTGGGTCAGACTATAACTTCGTGGGAAGGGACTTTGAACCTAGAGGCCCTTGCTATACTTACTTTGTGTCCATGGTCACAGAGACAATGGTTTAATGTGTCTGAAAGGAACACAGAGGCTGGAGTTTCTTGCTTGTTTGTGTAAGTACATGCAGCAGAAAT
>NW_007827867.1:0-795 GCF_000696425.1 Galeopterus variegatus
GAAAGCAAACAACTGCCAGATCTTGGATTAAATTCATGGACTGCTTATTGCTTTTTTGTAAATAAAAAACAAATCAAACAAACAAAAACCAATTTCAAGATGGTGATGTGAACTTAATGGATCTTTCTCTGGTGTTTTAGACAAGATGCTTTGGGCAGCAAGGAACACCTAACCCCAACTTAATTAGCTTGTATTAGTTAGATAGACTAGGCTGTCTGCCATAACAAATAAATCCCCAAATCCCAGGTGCTTAGCACAATCAGCCTTTTTTCTTGCTCACCTAAAAATCAATGCAGGTATTCCTGGCTGAGTGACAGTCCTGGATAGCTCTGCTCTAAGCAGTGACTCGGGGACCCAAGCTGCTTCTGTCTTATAGTTCTGCCATCTTATGGCTTCAGGCTTGTCCTGATGTCACCCACCTGGTAGATGGGGAAAGAGGGAAGGGGAGGTGGTGAGAAGGTGAAGGATCATGTACCTAAACTTAATTACATTGACCCAGAAGTAACCCCCTCCATGTCACATGCTGGATGCTGCAAATGTCATTCATAGCTGGAGAGTTGCTTCTAAATAATAACTTTACATTGTATAAGGTATACACAAATCCTTGGCAGGTGACTAGTCATTTCTGCTGTACAAATTAAATAGAAAAAATGTATCCTCCATAAAAAGAAATCTCAAGGTAAAGGGGTCCCAGGTTTAGTTACTTCAGCTGCTCAGAAACAAATTCAAGGACCCTAAACCTTTCAATTTTTTCACATTTTGATCCTTAGGCCAGTATCCCATCATATCAAGACA
>NW_007827868.1:0-795 GCF_000696425.1 Galeopterus variegatus
TGCTGAGCATTGTTAAGGAGGATGTGTAGACACATTTGCCTGCAGCTTGAGTTTTAAATGGGAAGCTGTTTTTTTTTTTGGAGGGGCTGCAGGGTGGGGAGTTTCCCCCAAAGGACTTGCTGGGAGGAGCTCCCAGTGGAAAGCTGCAACCAAGCTGTGGATCCATCATGAATCATATGAATCTCACATCCTTAAAGCTGAGTGGTAGGAGGGAAGAGGGCCCTGGGCTGGAAGTCTGGAGAATGGTATCAGCACAGACCAGGCCTGTGTGTGACTCCAGACACACCCCTCTGCCCCACGCACCTCAGCGTGCCATCTGCATCAGGACCCAGACTAGATTCACCTGGTTTTGGTCACTCAAGAATTCCTTTACAATTTCTTATCTTTAGTACAAACAAATAGATAGCTAAATATATAGAGATAGAAATATCACAACATTATATTTGTATATTATAAAAACGAACATTTAAAAAAATACATTTGTTTGATTGCCAAGTCATGGAAAGGAAGATTTCTTCTAAATTAGGATGTGTTTCTTCTGATGTAAAGATTTATCTGAATGATGTAAAGATTTATCTGAATTATGCTTTTATATTTGAATTGTATGGTATAGTATTATGAAGTTGAATATAATCTCATATTTTACAGAGACATTGCAGAAATAACTGATTATTTCTTCAAAGGTGAATCATATAGTATCATTAAAGAACTGGACATTTTGCACATTTTTGAGAGAGAAAAGATAAAAAGAGAACTGAAACTTCACATCAAAAAATGAAAATATATCCTGTTCTT
>NW_007827869.1:0-795 GCF_000696425.1 Galeopterus variegatus
GAAGGTAGCTGATACAAAGAAGGGACTATAGTAGAAATCTGTGCACAGGGACTATTCTGTGACATGAGAGGTGTAGGGTTGTAGTCCCAAGTAGGTCTATTAAGTTTGATGAATGACTCCAGCTAGATAAAATGAGCCAAATTTGGGAGGAATCAGGGTCGTGGACAGATTGTAACTCACTGCCAGGCTCTGGATCTGTTAGGGACACAGTAATAAGCTCAGAAAATCAAAGCACAAATACAGTTTATGGACTTGAAAACTGTGTCTAGTAGGAGCAAGAAATGCCCATTTACATCACTTCTTTCTGCACAGGGTAGCAAAACTACTTTCAGCCCACACAGCTGGAATTCCTGTTACAGTGAAAGGCTAAAACTGTGGCAGAGGTTATGGGTAGACACCTGCAGGCATAAAAGTTATGAGCAGGTCCTAAAAGCAGGGATAGCCAGAGTAATAACCTCTATTGAGGGCCTACTATGTGCCAAACTTTGCACTGGATCTTTATATGAATTACCTTTTACTGCTAACATTACCACCACTACTCCATGAAACATGTACTGAGCACATATATGTGCCAAGAATTGTTCTATATGTGTTTTACATGGATTATCTTATTTAGTCCTTACAGCAACTGCATTGCTAAATACTTTGTATCCCTATTCTTCTATAAAGAAATTGGGATACATAACTGGTTAACTTGCCCTGATTTAATAACTTGGTCCCGGGTCACATAGATAGCAAATGACAGAGTGGGATTTTAATCTAGGCACTCTGAGTCTACAGTTCCAGTCACTGCTT
>NW_007827870.1:0-795 GCF_000696425.1 Galeopterus variegatus
GCCTATATGAACACAGTTCTCCAGTAACATGGCATAGTAGAAAAATGACTTGTGTTTTCTACGGTGGCAGTGGGTAGGGGCTGTTGAGTAGAAAAAGAATAGTAATGACAACTCCTTGGATAACAGAAGAGGCTGAAAGGAGTAAAAGCAAGAGCATATCTAAGACACACACACACACACACACACAAACACACACACACTGTTGCAACCAAGATACCAACTCTTGGTGGACTCACATTCAGTGTGTCAAAATAAATGCTTCCCTTGCCCGAATTACTAGCAATTCAATTGGCCAACTGGCAGCCATAACGATGCATTAACCCTTCTACCAAATCAGTTCCACCAAATCCCCTTCCAGCACTAAGAGAAATTAAGTGGTACCCCCACGCCTGGGAGGAGGGGCACTCTCCTGACCACACACTTTGGAATCTCCAACTGCACCTGCATCTCTGAATCCCAGCTCCTAAACAGGGGCTCCTAATCACTTTCCTGAGGTTGTTTTCCCTCCCTTATGCAGCCAGCTGGGGTACGAAGGCCTAAGCCGATGGTCACTGCCTACCCCTATAACAGTGCTAACTTCACAAACCATGTGGGCATTTGCTCTGCTCCAGATGAAGCTACTGGGCTTAATTTTCAGGAGCCCATTTGGTGGGTAATTTCACTTAGAAAAACAGAGGTGTGGCAACTCTCTGAGTCACGTCACCATTTTAAGCATGTCCTAAGACCCTAGACCATCCTGATCCCTATTTCTTTAAGTGTTGGGGCCTAATTTTCTAAGAAGTGGATTTCTTGGAA
>NW_007827871.1:0-795 GCF_000696425.1 Galeopterus variegatus
TTAGCAACCAGTTTATCGGCTTCACCCTTGCATTTTTCTTCTGCTCTCCGATTATCTACCACATGGCCAGGCTGCAAATTTTCCAAATCTTTACACTGCTTTCCTTTTAAATTCTGGCTTTACACCATGCCTTTTCTGCCATAACTCAGCATAGGCTGTTGCAAGTAGCCATGCAGCTTCCTTAATACTTTGCTGCTTGGAAATTTCTTCTGCCAAACATTGTGGTTCGCAACTCTTAAGTCCCACCTTTCACAAAGTCCTAGGGCCTGGACACAGTGCAGCCAGTTCCTTGCTATGGTGTAGCAAGGGTGATCTTTTGTCCAATTCCCAGTAAGTTCCTTATTTCTATTTGAGACCTCATCATCAGCATTGCCTTTGCTATCCACATTTCTATCAACATTCTGGTCACAACCATTTAACCATTTAACTCTAAAATATTCCAAACTTTCTTTCATATTTTTGTCTTCTTCTAAGTCCTCCAAACTCCTCCAAACTTTGCCATTACCCAGGTCCAAAGCTGTTTCCACATTTTTAGGTATCTGTATAGCAACACCCCCCTCCTCAGTACCAATTTTCTGTATTAGTCCATTTTGTGTTGCTATAACAGAACACCTGAAATTGGGTAATAGGCAAAGGTTGGAGACTGCATTGTGACTGTGCGTTTTGGAATGGAAATGTGTACCCAATGTCTGTTCCACGGTCGTATCTTGGCAGCATATAAATTTGGTTTTGAATTTTACAGGTTCACAGCTGGAAGGAGTTTGGCCTTTGGTCTCAGATGAGACTTTGGACTTT
>NW_007827872.1:0-795 GCF_000696425.1 Galeopterus variegatus
TAAATAAATGATGGTTGTTTTAAGCCATTATGTTTGGGGTGGTTTTTACACAACAACAAATAACTGATCCTGTACATATATACATAATTTCTCAATAAAAAGTGGCCATAGAAAATGAATTTTCTGTACTACTGAAAATTGTACTTTTTAGTTAGTAGTAAGATGACTGAACTAGGAGTTGGGACACTTAGATTCTGGTCCCAGTAGCTTTTCCAATGGGTAGCTGTATGACCTCGGTCAAATTACTTAATCTCTTAGAGACTCAGTTTCCTCATCTTTAAATAAGGTGGCTAGACCAAGTGACTTTTAAGGTTCTTTTTTTAGCTCCAGAAAGGATTGAGGATGCATTTTCCCAAACTACAGTATTTATTTCTTTGTTGACAGATAGTTCTGAAGCCAATTTAACGTTTTTCTTGTAGATTTAGGGTTTAATCACAGATGACATTCGCTGTATTGTCTTCACTGTCTAGCAATTGGTTGTAACTACATTTCATGCTTATCACAGTAGCCATACATTGAATGTCTAAAGTGGACCTCCTTGTTGTGGACTAGGAACACAGGTACCAACTCGTTAGGACTCAGAAGTGAAATAACGCCTTGTACGTTCTAGTGGGACTGTAAATGTATGGATATTAAATGATGTGAAGGTGCAGATGGACTTCTTTATTCATTTCTAGGTTGAAATTAATATTCTGGAAAACTGAGTTTGTTGGTAATCTGACCACCAGACAAGGGAGTACTTCAAAAAGTTCACAGAAAGATTCATATTATCTTTTAATTCTATTTTTCCATGAA
>NW_007827873.1:0-795 GCF_000696425.1 Galeopterus variegatus
TGCAGGAGCCCTCAGGGCCCCACAAATTCTGCTTCATTCCTTTCTCCAACCTGCCTCAGTGTGGAGAGACCTGTCTACTCTTTCACAGTTCTCAGCAGTGCACACTGGTTCTGAAATGATGTAAAAAGCCAGCAACACTCTAGAGGAAAGTGTCCCCAGCTTTGGGGATCCAGCCTCCTCCGTCGTAGGATATTTGGGTTGCTTCCTTACACCGGGCACTATCCTCTATAGAAAATCTTTGAGCTTTTGGCGATAAAACCCTCATGCTTTTTCTTTGGAACTCACACTATTCACATCACATTTAAATCCTTGCCACCCACGTGCCACCTGATGAGTCATTTATGAACTGCTTTCCAGGCGCTGTGACAGGGATGATCAACCTCAGCGTCACACAGGCCCCGACAGCCAAGGGATCAATATTTTCATTTCATTTTTTGTCTGTTCTCTCCATAAAATTAAAACTTTAGTTTTTTGGTAACCATCATTATAAAATAATACAAACACAAGGTTTTGTTGGTCTTGGGATATGGTTCCATTATTTATTTCTGCAATACAGTCCCAGCGATGGATAATTCACTTTTCCAAATATGAGTGAGGGTTTATGGCTGAGATTTCATTCTAGGTCCCACAATAACAACATTTGCTGTTCTATA
Organism: Galeopterus variegatus; assembly: GCF_000696425.1. NCBI lineage: Eukaryota > Metazoa > Chordata > Mammalia > Dermoptera > Cynocephalidae > Galeopterus > Galeopterus variegatus. The sequence continues at coordinate 654 of NW_007827873.1, forward strand.
ATAACGTTGGAAGTTTCCTTCCCAGATACCTGGTTCTATGTGCTTTTACTATAAGGAAATTCAACTAAGAAAGAGCTTCGTCATGGAAATGTAATTCCCTTCTGTTTGAGACAGCCTCTGGAGGTCAAAAGGGGCCAGGACG
>NW_007827874.1:0-795 GCF_000696425.1 Galeopterus variegatus
AAAAAAAAAAAAAAAAAAATGAGCTTATATGATAAGCCGTTATTCTTGCTGCACTTTATGCAAATAATCAGGCCAAAAACTAAACTTATTTTGAAAATAAATTAGTCTTGTCATAGATACCTTTGATAAATTTTAAAAACTTGGAGAAAAAATTATTTTTCAAAAGGAAACTCTAACACACCTGTTATCCGATTCTAGCCCTGTGTTTTTAATGTTTGTAAAGCTTGTATCTTCCAGGCTACATTTCCACGTCAAGACAGTGATAACCCAAGGATTCCAACCCACACTTTCCTGAGAGGAACTAAGTCCCTATAAATCACTAGATCAGCCAATGAGAGATTGTATACCTCCAAAATGCAGGCAGGGACTATGCCCATGGTCCGCAGGAAGTAGTTTCAGAAGAAAGAGACCTCCAGCCTCTTTTACCTTAAGAATAAGGAGGATAAAATCTCTCATGGGTGAATGAAACAATAAGGCCAGGCCTGTGAACCAAACTGTTAGGTCTCTAAATCTGACTGAAATCACCAAAGACAGACTCTGCCCATAGGGATGAAAGCCTAAACTTATGCTTGGTGGTTTGCAAAACCAAGGAATATATATAAAAACTAGTGATTATGAGCTCGAAAATCCTATAACCCTCCTCCAAACTTCCTTGTCTTTCTTCCCTTTCTGAGGTAGTCCTCAAAAACCGTAGAGGACTTGGCCTCCTCTGTCTACAACAAGGGGGACTTTGTCATTAAAGGAAAAGTGCTGTGTATATACAGATCATACTGGAGTCATTGAAGACTCCATGAA
>NW_007827875.1:0-795 GCF_000696425.1 Galeopterus variegatus
GAAGAAACAGGACAGGACTCGGAATATTATGATTTGAGTTCAAGCATAAGTTCTGCCTCTCGCTAGCTGTGTAATCTTGGGCAAACAGTGCTTCTATTTCCCAGTTGGTAAAGTGCAGGTAGTGATAATACATACACCAGTACATAGCTTTGGGAAGCAAATTAACTAATGAGAATAACTAGCTGTGTAATCTTGGGCAAACAGTGCTTCTATTTCCCAATTGGTAAAGTACAGGTAGTGATAATACATACACCAGTACATAGCTTTGGGAAGCAAATTAACTAATGAGAATAAAAGCATAGCAAAAATTATAGAATAGAATAAAAATGTAAGAGGGAGAGTGCGAGAGAAGAGGAAAGGGAGAGGAATAGTGATTATTGTTGTGTAAATGAGTTGAAAAATGGATCACGTACTATCATTCCCTTTCTAAAAAACCTTCAGTTGCCCCCCATCATCTACAGAAGAGATTGCTAAAGGACCACAATGATCTAGGCTCTACCTACATTTTCAGCCCCCTTTCTTTCTTTTTTTTTTTTTGTCTTTTTCGTGACCGGTAAGAGGATCGCAACCCTTGGTGCAGTGTCGCCCGCACTGCGCTCAGCCAGTGAGCACACCGGCCATTCCTATATAGGATCCGAACCCACGGCGGGAGCATCGCTGCGCGCTCAGCCAGTGAGTGCACCGGCCCTTCCTATATAGGATCCAAACCCACGGCGGGAGCATCGCTGCGCTCCCAGCGCCGCACTCTTCCGAGTGCACCACGGGGTCGGCCCTCAGCCCCCTTTCTAAGACAGC
>NW_007827876.1:0-795 GCF_000696425.1 Galeopterus variegatus
GCCATTTACAATAGCCACCAAAAATAAAATAAAATAAAATACTTAGGAATAATGTTGGCCAAGGTTGTAAAAAATCTCTACAATGAGAACAACAAGCCACAATTGAGAGAAATTAAAGAGGACACAAGAAGATGGAATGGTATCCCATGCTCTTGGATTAGAAAATTAACATTGTGAAAATTCCCATACTACCAAAAGTGATCTAAAAACTCAATGCAATCCCCATCAAAATTCCAATGACATTTTTCTCTGAAATGGAAAAAAATCTATCCTAACATTAATATGGAATAACAAAAGACCACAAATAATCAAAGCAATTCTGAGCCAAAAAAAAAAATAAATCTGGAGGCATAACACTACCTGAGTTTAAACTATATTTCAAAACTATAATAATGAAAACAGCATGGTACTAGCACAAAAACAGACACATGGATCAATGGAATAGAATAGAGTCCAGAAATCAACCCATAAACCTACATCCATCTGATTTTTGATGAAGACACCAAGTCTACACACTGGGGAAGAGACTGCCTCTTCAGCAAATGGTGCTGGGAAAACTGGATATTCATATGCAGGAGAATGAAAAAAGAGCCATACCTCTCACCATATACCAAAATCAACTCAAAATGGATTAAACAATTAAATATACACCCTGAAACAATAAAACTCCTTTAAAAAAACATAGGGGAAACATTCAAAGAAGTAGGATTTGGTACACAATTAATGAATACAATCCCAAAAGCACAGGCAACCAAAGGAAAAATAAACAAAAGAGATTATATAAAAAAAAAAAAA
>NW_007827877.1:0-795 GCF_000696425.1 Galeopterus variegatus
AAGCAGAGTTCTTGGCAGATGACGTGCAGCTACTGGAAGATTCAAAGAGGAAAGCAGAGCTGTTGGAAGCGCAGATGAATGTCCTGGAGGATGACATGCAGCGACTGGCCACTCCAGCTTCTCACACCAGGGAGGACAACAAACCCAGTCGTGAGTTGGGGGAAACTGTGCGTCCCCAGGCATGACTTGTTGTGCACCAGAAAGTGAAATGCAAGCAGCCTATGGGACCGGGTGGGCAACAAGTGGGCAATCCACAGGTGGCCCAATTTACCACCTATGTCCCATATACCCCGGTTGAGTTAGTTGACTTGGGGAGACAGTTTTGGCAGAAACAGGGGGAGACCCTGGCTGCTTGGTTGTTGCAGTTATGGGACCTAGGGGTGGATAGTGTGATATGCTCTGGTGAGGAGATGGAAAAATTGGCCTCCATCACCATGCACCTGTCCCTGAGGCAGCGGCTACAGAATAGACACAGGTATGCACCAGGGCCAGGTAATCACTCCTTAATGGAATGGGTGAATGCAGCTGCCTGAACCATGTGGGCAAATGCTAGAGAACTACCCAAGATTATTAGTAAATGGCAAATGTGTGCTGAGTTAGTTCAAATAACTTGAGAGCTGGGGATGCAGGAGTCCATGTTTAATGTGAACACTTGTGGCCCAGACGATGAAAATTTTACAGGCAGCATGAGAGACACAGTGCTGCAAAATGCCCCCTCAACGTCCTTTGGGTTGCTGATGGCCATACTGGCCCCATACATTGGTTGTCCTATACATGAGGTAACGACCATGATAG
>NW_007827878.1:0-795 GCF_000696425.1 Galeopterus variegatus
TCAACCCTGGTGACAGCAATGATGAGAGGACACAAATACAGCCAAATATCAGTTCCAAAGTGGGGGAAAGACCTGAAGCATTATGGAGATAAACATGTTCCTCTGAAAACACTTTTAGGGGAATATTATGAAATCACCTTAGCAAATGAGCAGAGTTTTCTAACTTGGGACCTGGACACAGGGCAGCAGAGTGTGTTTCTATATTTCAACTGAGCATGATTATTAGTGGAAACATTTTTGTATAATTAGTTTTGGCTTTCCTTTTCATACAGACACACTCTCAAAAATTATCATGCAGATCAAATGTGAACTTCAAAGGGCTGATGACATAATATGCAAGTAGCAAGTCAACCAGTGTCATGCTCATGTTTGTATTTAAAGGGGAAATTGAAAGTGATTCAGAGTATTTTAGTTAACATTTACTAATTTCCACAACACCCTGTTACATTTGAAGTTGAACTGGATTATCCTGTGTTAGAAAGTCTGATAGGAAGACCGTGAACAAAGTATGAGATGGTGATTGGTTTGTTACCAAGATGAACAAAGTGTGACATGGTGATTGGTTTGTTACCAAGTATCAAGAATGTTGCAGTTTATAGTGTTATATTCAGGCATAACTGAACTTCAATAGAGTTTTTGTCATAACATCTAATTTTTTATATCAGCATTGCTCTGGCAGCTATATTTATTGTTGAGTTCTGGTCATGCACTCGCAACCATCTTGTCTTCATGTTCTTACACCACTGCACAGCACATACGGCTAAAAGCATGCCCTTTTTTGTACTAAAAGCTCCC
>NW_007827879.1:0-795 GCF_000696425.1 Galeopterus variegatus
TTTTCCTTTTCCTATTTAGAACTTTAACTATTTGTAATTGTTTTTTGTGTGTGGTGCTATGTATATGTCTCTTCCTGGGCTCTATTTGGTTCTGTTGGCCTATTTATCTCTTGTCACACTATCTAAATTAATACTGCTTATTTTTAATAATTTTTTTAATATATGGGAAGTTTTGCCCTGCCAGTATAATCTTGTTTCAAGAGTTTCTTAGCTATTTTTGTTCCTTTTCATATAATTTTTTTTTTCCCTTTTTGTCTTTTTTCGTTACTGGTAACAGGATCGCAACCCTCAGTGTCGCGCCCATACCGCGACTGGCAATGGGATCGCAACCCTCGGTGTCGCGCCCACACCGCGCTCAACCAGTGAGTGGACCGGTCTCTATATGGGATTTGAACCCTCGGCGGGAGCGCCACCGAGTGCACCACCGGGCCGGCCTGTTTTTCATATAATTTTTAAAAATCAACTTTTAAAAAACTTTTTAAACATTTACTTGTACATGTTTGTGGGGTGTAATGTGTTGTTTCAATACATCCATATACAGCACGATGACTTACTTAGGGTAGATAGCATAGTTTTGTACCTATTAGTTCACCAGAATCAACTTTTTGATTTTACTGGTTGAAATTTTTTTTTTGGTCCACATTTAAGTCTCCATTTATCTTATTTTATCTTTATGTTTTTGTTTTTATAAGAGAGGTTCAGGAAGCATAGCTTTTAGAGGAAGTAGCCACTAAAATCAAAATTTCAATATACTTATTCATGGCTGCACTACAGCCAGATGTCTTTTTTAAAAAA
>NW_007827880.1:0-795 GCF_000696425.1 Galeopterus variegatus
CCAATTTTTAGGACAAAGCTCTCTGCTTCCTGAGTGGTTTCTTAGAAAAGATTCAAAATCATATCTGAGACAATTGTGGTCACTTTTGAGTCAATTCATAGCTGGACGTTGGCAGCAATGAACCATGGAAAAATAGTACAATCCAGATATTGACACTGACACAGTCAAGGTACAGAATGTTTTCATCACCATAAGGATCCCTCGAAGTTGCCCTTGTATAGCCACACTCATTTCTCCCCCTCTCCACCCCTCCTTAACCCCTGAAACCAGTCGTCCATTACTATAACTTTGTTCATTCAAGAATGTTATATGTTTGGAATCACATGGTATGTAATCTTTTGGTTTTGTCATTTTTTTTAATTCAAGAAGGTTCTCCAGAGATTCATTCACTTTGTTGCATGTAGTAATAATTCATTCCTCTTGAATAGAAATTTATTACTCTTTCTTCCCTAAAATAAGATTTATTGACTTATACTTAAATGTGCCCAAGTATATTTACTTTGACTTATAAGTTTGAACAGATGTTGAGAACATTGATAAACTTAATTTTACCAAGCCTAAAATCTAGGATTTACAGCTATGAATTCACTTTATCTGAAGCCAAAAAAAAAGAAACCTCTTCATTTTATCTAAAGCCAAAAAAAGGAAACCTTTCTGTTATTCTAATGGACATCAGTGAAGTTCAAAAGTATTTGTTTCTCATTTTCCCTACCTCATCTAAAATTAGGTTGTTTCATGTCATTAACAAATTATAATATAATTTTATCATCACTTCAATCAATTAATTTCATAAAC
>NW_007827881.1:0-795 GCF_000696425.1 Galeopterus variegatus
CAGAGAAGCTAAGCCAGGAGCAGCTGGCTGTGATGAGGCTGGTGATGGTACTTGAGATAAACAGAAACCCCCAGGGCTTGGCAGGGACAGGAAAGCAGCACGTGGATCCCACTGTGTGTTCAGAGCTAGCTCTGTGCAGGGGCCCACTTGGTCTTCTACCTTGTCCAAGCCTGAGGAAGGTGAGCTCCAGGCTTTTCCTGCTTTCCAACTGTTCTGAAGCCACAGGCACCTTCAGGTCCCTTCACCTCTCCTCTCTCTGGTGCCTTTGCCACACCTGCCTCAGGGTGACCACAACCCCCTAACAGTTGACAAGCAGTAGCCCCGCCCCCTTTCCCCACACCCCAGCCATCATGACAGTCAGGGAAACAGTCTGAACACAACCCCCAGCCCAGACTGTCGTCCTCCTCTCAAACCAGGATGGTCTGACTTATAAGCACGGCCAATTAAACACAATTTTTGGTCATTCCACCATGAAAAGAGACAAAATGGTAAAAGCCAGTTTAAAAAATTGTCTGTCCTAATTTTGAGTCCAAGAGGGAAAAAGGCAAACAATTTAATTTGCAAAGTCCTATCCACTAACCATTGAAGTCACAAACTGAATCAGATCTTCTGATTGACTTAAGGTCCAAACAGGCAACTTTTTTGGCCCACATATCTCTATGTAGTACCTCTCAAACAACAGGAACTATTGGGGAAATTCCTTTTCAAAGTAGAGACTTGGAAACCCATTATCTATTAAATTAAATTAAATTAATGTTTTCAAAGAAAAACCACAGTTGCATATGCTGTGTGTTA
>NW_007827882.1:0-795 GCF_000696425.1 Galeopterus variegatus
TCCACATTGTTAAGTCTGCAGGCCAGCAGGATGTGAGAGCAGTGGAGGCGTGGCAGTCTCCACCCAGTTTCCAGAGGATGTATGGAAAAGCCTGGGGACCCAGGCAGAGACCTGCCACAGGGGCGGAGCCACCGCAGAGGCCATCTACTAAAGCAATGCTGAGCAGAAAAGTGGGGCCAGAGCCCCCACAGAAAGCCCCCACCAGGGAAATGTCTAGTAGAGCCAAGGCAGTGGGGCTGCTGCCAGGACACCATAACTGCAGGGCCACTGGTAACATGCAACAGAGGCCTGGAAAAGCCATAGGCACCAGCACGGCCCACTGTGCTGAGCCTGGCAGAGCTGTGGGAGTGAGGTTGCCTGATGCTTTGGGAGCCCACATTCCCCATCATGCCCAGGATGCAGGACTTGGAGTCAAGGAAGATTATTTTGGAGCTTTAAGATTTAATGTTTAGGGCCGGCCTGTGGCTCACTCGGGAGAGTGCGGTGCTGATAACACCAAGGCCACAGGTTCGGGTCCTACATAGAGATGGCCAGTTGGCTCACTGGCTGAGCGTGGTGCTCACAACACCAAGCCAAGGGTTGAGATCCCCTTACTGGTCATCTTCAGAAAAAAAAAAAAAGATATGGGCCGGCCCGGTGGCGCACTGGAGAGTGCGCCGCTTGGGAGCATGGCGGCGCTCCCGCTGAGGGTTTAGATCCCATGTGGAGACCGGTTCCCGCTCACTGGCTGGGCACGGTGTGGGCGCAACACTGAGGGTTGCGATCCTGTTGCCGGTCAGTAAAAAAGACAAAAAA
>NW_007827883.1:0-795 GCF_000696425.1 Galeopterus variegatus
TAAAACTTCTTCAGAACTTAAATGAAATGTAAAACTTCCTCAAAAGACATAAATTACCAAAGCTCACTCAATAAACAGAGAGAACCCAAATAGTCCTACATCTATTAAGGAAAACAATTTTGTAATTAGAAACCTTCCCACAAGGAAAATTCCAAGTCACTGGTGAATTTTACCAAACATTTAAAAAGGAAACAATACCAAATCTACTCACACTTACAGAAAATAGAGTGGAGGAAACACTTCCGAATTTATTTCTACAAGACAAGCATTATCCATACATTAAGACCATCCAAAGCCATTAGAAGGAAAAAAAAAAAAAACACTACAATATCCCTCATGAACATAGACACGAGAAATCAAACAAAATTCTTAGCAAAATGAATCCAGTAGTATATAAAAAGGATAATATATTATGACCAGATAAGGTTAATCCTAGGAATGCAAGTCGTACCAATATTTAAAAAATCTAGCAATGTAATTCACATCTCAACAGATAAAAACAAAAATTATCTCAAGAAATGAGAAAAAAATCAACATCCATTGAAAACCAAAACTCTTAGGAAACCAAGAATGAATAAGACCTTCCTTATCATGATGAAGAGTGTCCATGAAAAATTGATATACAGGGTTATACTTTACAGTGAATGGATACAATCAACAAAATGAAATGGCAATTTAGAGATAGGAAAAAATTTGCAAACTGTATGATTTTATTAAGAGGTTAATATTCAATTTTTTTTAAAGAACTCACACAACTCAGCAGCAGAAAAACAAATAACCCAATTTAAAAATGGG
>NW_007827884.1:0-795 GCF_000696425.1 Galeopterus variegatus
TATAGTTGCGTCTAGCTTTTTAACCCATTCAGCTAGTCTACATCTTTTAAGTGGGAAATTTAGTTCATTTACATTCAGGGTTGTTATTGAAAAGTATTGCCTTATTCCTGCCATTTAATTAGTTTTTTTAATGGTTGTTTTATACTTCTTTTGTTTCTTTCTTTCTTTTTCTTGTTTTTATGGATTTCTTTTTTGTAGTAATGAGATAGATTTTCTTTCTCTTTCTTAATTATACATCTGTTCTACTATGGGCTTTTATTCTTTTTCTTGTATTTATGGTGATACATATCACTCTTTTGATTTGAGATGGAGGACTCCCTTGAGAATTTGTGGAAGGGTCTGTCTTGTGGTGGTGAATTCCCACAGTTTTGTTTGTCTGAGAAAGGTATTATTTTCCTTCATTTCTGAAAGGAAAGGTTTGATGGATCTAGTATTTTTGGTTGACATTTTTATTTTCTTTTAGCACTTTGAATATGTCATCCCACTCTCTCTTGTCCTATAGGGTTTCTGGTGATAAATCTGCTGTTTATCTGATGGAGATTCCCTTATAGGTGATTTCATGCTTTTCTATTGCTGTTTTTAGAATTTTTTCTTCATCTTTGAGTTTTGAAAGTTTAACTATAATGTGTCTCAGGGAGGTCCTTCTTGTGTCAAATCTGTATAGGGATCCTCAAGCTTCTTGGATCTGTAAGACTGTATCTCTCACAATAATTAAGACTTTTCTGGCTATTATTTCATAAACAGGCTTTCAGTGCCTTTTCCTTTCTCTTCCTTTTCCAGTACACCTATAATATG
>NW_007827885.1:0-795 GCF_000696425.1 Galeopterus variegatus
GTGGTAAATTGGGCCACCTGTGGATTGCCCACTTGTTGCCCACCCGGTCCCATAGGCTGCTCTCATTTCACTTTCTGGTGCACAACAAGTCATGCCTGGGGACGCACAGTTTCCCCCAACTCACGACTGGGTTTGTCGTCCTCCCTGGTGTGAGAAGCTGGAGTGGCCAGTCGCTGCATGTCATCCTCCAGGACATTCATCTGCGCTTCCAATAGCTCTGCTTTCCTCTTTGAATCTTCCAGTAGCTGCACGTCATCTGCCAAGAACTCTGCTTTCCACTTCAAATCTTGGTCAACTTGCAGCAGAGTGAGCAAAAGCCAGGCTCCAGTCAGCAGAAAAGTGGCCACTGGGCACCACACACTCAAGGACAGCCACGTTTCCTCCCACTCCCAAGGGGTTTTCTGCTGTAGTGCCTGGTCTATGCTGACTTGCAGTGCAGTGAACAGCAACCAGATCCTGGTCAACAGGAAAGTGGCCACAGGGCACATGTTCAAAAGTAGCCATATTTCCTCCTTCTCCAAGGGCTTCTTGGCTCCTGTAACTGCTCAGAATCCTGCACTGACTACGCCAATTGTGGTGTAATCCTGCTGACTACGCCAATTTGTCTGGCTACTGCTAAGCTACGGCTAAGGCTGATGTCACGAATCCTGCTCGCAGCACTAATTGTCTAGCTCTTAATCCTGTTTGTGACGCCAATAGTAAAGCTTGGCCATCACGCTAGTTGTCACAGCTCTTTTACCTACCGGTAGTCCTGCACCGACTGGGCTGATGGTTGAGCTAGGGCTCAGTCTGGAG
>NW_007827886.1:0-795 GCF_000696425.1 Galeopterus variegatus
TAAACAGAGCTGTGATGAACATGAGAGTGCAGGTACCACTTCAACATGATAATTTCCATTCCTCTGGGTACATACCCAGAAGTGGGACTGCTGGATCATATGGAGGATCTATCTGTAGTTATTGAGAAACCTCCATAATGTTTTCCATAGTGGTTGTACTAATTTACAGTCCCACCAACAGTGTAGTAGTGCTCCCTTCTCTCTGCATCCTCACCTGCATTTGTTATTCTCATTCTTTTTGATTATAGCCAATCTAACTGGGGTGAGATGATACCTCAATGTGGTTTTAATTTGCATTTCCCTGATGACTGGTGATGTTGAGCATATTTTCATGTACCTACTGGCCATTCATATGTCTTCCTTCGAAAAATGTCTATTTAGTTCCTTTACCCATTTTTTAATTGCTTGAGTTCCTTGCATATTACGGATATTAATCCTTTGTCAGATACATAGTTAGCAAAAATTTCCTCCCACTCTGTAGGTTGTCATTTCACTCTGTTGATTGTTTCCTTTGCTGTGCAGAAGCTGTTTAGTTTGATATAGTCCCATTTGTTAAATTTTTTCCTTTTGTTGTTTGTGCTTTTGGGCTCATGTTCATAACATCTGTTCCCAGACCTCGTTCCTGAAGTGTTTCACCTATATTTTCACTTAGTAATTTTACAGTTTCAGGTGTTATACTTAAGTCTTTTCTCTATTTTGAGTTGATTTTAGTATATGGTGAGAGTTCTATGTCCAGTTTCATTCTTCTGCATATGGATATCCAAGTTTCTCAGCAATATTTATTGAAGAGGCAGT
>NW_007827887.1:0-795 GCF_000696425.1 Galeopterus variegatus
ATCTAATATCTACTCATAATAAAATCCCTCAGGAAAATAAGAATAGAGGGGAACTTCCTCAACTTGATAAAGAGCATTTACAAAAAATCTACAGCTAACATAATGCATAATGGGAAAGATTGAATTTTTCTCCCCAAGATCAGGAACAAGGCAAATATATGTCTTCTCGACACTCATAATCAAGGTGGTTCTGGAAGTTATGGTCCCTGCAATATGCAAAAAGGGGAAATAAATGGCATACAGATGGTAGAGTAAGAAATAGAACTCTTCCTATTTGCAGATGATGTGATCGTCTACACAGAAAATCCTCAGGAGGTTCCCATGCCTTCTCACCCAGCTTTTACTCTGCCAAAAAGAGGCTCTCTCCTCACCCCAATGTCAGAGATTTAACTATGGAGGCGGTGGCTCACCAGATAAAGGAAAGGACGGAGCACCTTGCCAAAGCAGAGAAATAGAAATGCAGACACTACCAGAGGCTGTTCATGTGATTGAGAAAACTAGCATCATTTATCTAGAAAACGGCATCCCTGACACAGCGGTCATGGAGTTGGGGCGAGCAGAAGAGCTTTCAAAAATGTAGATTCAGAAAAGGCTGTTTTATACACAGTTATATATCAAACAGACAGCTAATGTGCTTGAGAATACAGGACACTTATGACAGGCAGTTGAATTCCTAGAAAAAACCTCGAGGGGCCGGCCTGGTGGCGGACTCGGTAGAGTGTGCTGTTCCCGCTGAGGGTTCGGATCCCATATAGAGACCGGTCTGCTCACTGGCTGAGCGCGGTGCAGGCGCGA
>NW_007827888.1:0-795 GCF_000696425.1 Galeopterus variegatus
TTTGCAGAAGCTGAACCTCCAGGGAGTTTTTTTGGCAGAGATATACACCACACTTTTCATGACTGCTTGAATGCCGTTTCCAGTGTTATTTCGCTTCTAATTTCAGAAAACAAAAAGTTTGGAGCTCAACTTCCCTTGTAACTGCCACATCTTCGTTTCAGTGAGTTATGCTGGATTGTAAGCAGGGATCCTCTCTGACGCTTTTTGACAGAGATTTTGAAAAAGAAGTCTCACAAGACATTTCCCCCATAGGTTTCAATGGGCTTTCACATAGAACTTGCAAACCTGAATTCCTACATGCTAGATGTGGGTAGCATATTCTGTTCTCTCTTTCCTTAGAGTTAAAGTGGCTTGCAGAAGCTGAACCTCCAGGGAGTGTTTTTGGCATACATATACACCACACTTTTCAAGCCTGCTTGAATGCCGTTTGCAGTGTGATTTCGCCTTTAATTTCAGAATAGAAAGTTTGGAGCTCAAACTCTCCTGTAACTGCCACATCTTCGGCTCAGAGAGTTATGCTGGATTCTAAGCGGAGAAGCTTTTCTGACGCTTTTTGACAGAGATTTTGAAACAGAAGTCTCACAAGACGTTTCCCCCATAGGCTTCAATGGGCATTCCCATAGAAGTTTCAAACCTGAATTCCTACATGCTCGATGTGAGAAACATATTCTGCTCTCTCTTCCCTTAGAGTTAAAGCGGCTTGCAGAAGCTGAAACTCCAGGGAGTGTTTTTGTCAGAGATATACACCACACATTTCAAGCCTGCTTGAATGCCATTTGCAGTGTGATTTCGCTT
>NW_007827889.1:0-795 GCF_000696425.1 Galeopterus variegatus
TAGTATTTTCTTGTCATTTCAAATCTCCTCACATCTCCACATTTAATTTAGTTTATTTTACTTTGTTTTTTTCTCTTTATTAGATCTGCCAAGTAGTTGGTATCTTTTATGTTTAAAAAACAAACTTTTGTTTTCACTGATCAATTCTGCTAGGATTTCCCCTTTTCTCATTTGTAATTTTTGTTTGTATCTTTTTATTTCTTTCCCCTGATTTACCAAGGCTGTTAGTTATTCTCTGCTCTTTCCCTTTTAAAAATAAGAGAAAACACTTTTAGCCAATTTCTGTAAACTTATATCAAGTATCTGTATTACCAAGTAGATTATCGTTATAATTTGGAACTGAGCCATTTAATAGAGAGTTAAGTTGTTTTTTAAGCCTTTGTCATTAACTTTTTGTTTTACTATACTGTACAAAAAATAAGTCCTATACAATTTCTGCTTTGGGGAATATGTTGAGATTTTCCTTTTTTGCTTGATAAATTTAAAAATATTCCTTGAACATTTAGAAAGTGTTCTTTTTGAATAAAGATGGATAACTGTCTCACATATTATACCAAAATAAAGTTTCGATGGGGCCAAAATTCAAATGTGAAAAGTTAAACCATGAAAGTACTAGAAGACTGTAGGTTCATTTTATAACAATTCATGAAACTGTACATTTATATTTTTCTATGTGTTATACTTCACAACAAAAAAGTTAAAAAAATTTAAGTGCCGAAACAAAACATAGGAAAAAAAATATATATATATTTTTTCCTTTTTGTCTTTTTTACTGACCGGTAACGGGATCGCAAC
>NW_007827890.1:0-795 GCF_000696425.1 Galeopterus variegatus
GCAGGAATCAGCCTACGCATTTACTGGAATCAGGTACTGCTCTGCTTGACTTTTGTTCTCTTAGCTTACCTTATTAACCTCTCTCCTGTTTTTCCAGACCTCCACTCAGAAAAGCTATATTATGTAGTAAAACCAACTGGCAACAGCAGTGGAGCATTGGAAAGGATAACCCAAAATGTAGAGAGCACTGTAATTTTTCAAACAGTCAGGAATGGACGCATCAGAACTTCTCTAGTTTCCCTCCGTGATGTCCAGTCTAGCGCCCCAGAGTCCCTGCTGGATGCTGAGAAGTTTCTAATTGCCTGAAGATTTATTGTCGTGGTAAGAAGAAGTGACATTAAGATACATAAACTGGCATTTGGGGTTGACAAATGATAGGTAACAACACACTTAAATCCATGAGACATAAACCTAAATTCGGAAATGGGTAAAAGAAAGGGAAACAAGACAGAGACGTCCTGGAGTTCCCAGGGTGGGTTTGTGGTGTTGCTTTTATTTGTTGTGGTTGGCTCTATTTTGGCCAAGAAATGCTGCCACAAGCATTTGATCTTTACCAAGGAAGTGCTGGGCTTGCAACATCAGGCCTGGACACTGGTGTCCTGGCACAGCTGAGCCATCTATTCTTTCTAGGATGCTTCCCCCTCCCTCCCCGTTTCTCCTCTAAGTAAATGAGATGGCTCTGGAAAGAGAGATAACATAAGAGGTATGAGGGGCATTTTCTGTAGTCAGGAACGTATGGAATAAATGCATCGGCAGACCCTGGACTTGCTGGACCTCACCGTTCCATGCTAAGGC
>NW_007827891.1:0-795 GCF_000696425.1 Galeopterus variegatus
GACAAAGTCAAGAGAATTGAGACGCAATGGTGAGTGATTAATGCCGGCGTGATACCTTGTTCTGGCAAACTTCCCAGAATGAGTGGGAGATGGTGAGTGATTTTCATCTCATTTGGATGCCAGACATTTTGCTACAGAGCACAAATGATTATTCCCCTGGAGCTTGGCCCGCACGGGGTCCACTTCACCACTTGTGTGTGTGGAGCTTGCCTAGGTGTTCGAATGGAGCAGCGGTGCTGTTTGGTGGAGGTTGTAAACTGTGTTGCTCTCTTAACCCAGTTTGTTCAGCATCTAGCAGGGGAATGGCTGCATTTAGGAATTTAACGAAGGCTTATGGCTAATGATGGTAAGAAAGAGCTTTCTGGCTAGAAAGGACACTAAATGTGAGATCAGGTCGCTCAGGTGGGGAATCCTGTTTTCTGTGATCAGTAACAACAGCATGATCCGTGTCAGTCAGGACTTTGAGCTTTGAGTGTGTTCTGGCCAGAGGCAGGGGGACAGACCAGATGATCTTGCTTCTTTCAGCCTGGAGGTGTAATGCAAAGTGTTCCTAGGGCAACTTAATACTTTGGGAGTTTTTTCTCCCTCATTTTTTTTCTCTTAACTTGCACTTCCAATTTTCAGTGTCTGTAATGTGCTAATGGGCTTTCCTCTCATTAAAAAACACGTGTGGATGTGAGAATGTTCTCCTCAAGAAAAGAAAATCTCTAGGGTTTGCTTCTGGCTTGAGGTCCTATGAGGTAGGCGTTATGAAACCTCCCCCGCAGCAGGCTGGGGTGCCAGCGAACCTCCGTG
>NW_007827892.1:0-795 GCF_000696425.1 Galeopterus variegatus
GGAGCGCCGCCGCGCTTCCCAAGCGGCGCACTTATCCAGTGCGCCACCAGGCCGGCCCGCATTCTGTTCCTTCTGACAAAGTGTTTCTTATTCTGTTCATTATGACAAAGATTCCTTCCAAGGGAAGATTTTCATTGTCTTCATCTCAGCCTCTCAAGGGAAGATGAAGAAAATGAAAATCTCATAGATTTGTGATGTCTGGTCTCATTCAAGTGCATTGGCTGTTATATGCAGCCAAATTGCTAGAGTCAGTTGACAATACCTGTTTAAGGCCCAGTATGGAGTGTTCTGGAACAGAACCTAATTCTCCAGGCTCCTTCCTTGGTCATCTATCAGTTTTTTCTATTGTTCTGTTGATTTCTTAATTAATGGAAAAGACTTGATTTTTTTTTACAAAACCATATTTTTTCAACAGAAAGAATCTATCGATGACAATTATGCTTATGCTAATCGAGATGTTGATTTACTGAAGTGTTTTGATCTGAAAAAGCAGAGACTTTTAGACCTAAAAGAGCCCCATAGGTGACCACATCCAAACTGTGAATAGTGGAAACCTGCAACCTTTCTTAATGATCTAGGTGACATTGGACATGTTATGTAATAGCACCAAGTCTTGGTTTTCTCAAGTGTGAAATTGGGCTAATAGACTTGATTATCTAAGAGGTTTCTTCTCCAAAATTCTATGATTTTTTACAATGTAGGAGAGCAAGGTTAAGGGGCTTGCCTGAGGCTTACTCAACTGCTAAAGAGGTACTACCCAACCCCAGAATTGTAAGTCCAGGGTCTTTCAGCTTT
>NW_007827893.1:0-795 GCF_000696425.1 Galeopterus variegatus
GAAAGAAGCCAGATACAAGAGACCATATATTTTATCACTCCCGTTTTGTGAAATGTCCTAAAGGAGCAAATCTGTAGTGTCAGAAATGAGATTAGTGGTTGCCTAGAGCTGGGAGGAAGAATGCAGAATGACTGTAGGAGTATTCTAACACTGCTGTATGAGGGCTATACAACTATGAAGAATGTACTAAAAATCATTAAATTGAACCTTTAAAATGGTTGAATATACCTTTCTATCTAAAAACAACTTTATTTTCTTTTGTTTTATTTTGTATTTTATCTATTTTATTTTATCTTATTTTATTTTAGAGAATCTTTAAGATTTTGTGTTCAGGAGGAAAATACTTAGAAGTATTTTCAAGGTTTGCTGTTCTGGTCTTAGAGCCTCTGGCTCCTTTCATTGCTGAGAGACAGGAGTAGATAAATTGGACCTGCAGAATGTTTTTCCTACAGTTCTTTTGCCTTTTATTCCCTCCCTGTGTTTAATCTATTTTCAGTGAGGAGCCTTCTTTTAATTCATCTAACGTGGGTGGTCTGTGTGATGGGATATAACACATGGGCTGAGAGTGGAAGTATTTGGGGGTTCAGAATGCCTTTACTCCTGGAAGATTGATTATGCTCCAGAGAGTGAGCTCTCCGGGGCCCCAGGGAAACATCCTCTGAGAACAAGCAAACCAATGATTGATTGTGCCCAGGGAGAAAGTGGCCCTAATAGTCAGTGTACCTCATAGGGTCGTAAAATAAAGCACTAGCTAAGACTATACCACCAATAGCTCTGTGGCTAAGAAAAAAAAAA
>NW_007827894.1:0-795 GCF_000696425.1 Galeopterus variegatus
TCAGTCTAGATATTTACAGTCTTACCTTCGCTAAGCTGAAGGGCCTTTGTGAGAGCGATAAGTTCTGGGACCCAAAGAGCTTCTGCCCATAGTACTCGTTCAGGAGTAGCCACCACGGCACCTGCATACCTGAGTCCGTCAACCATGTAGCTGCTGCCATCTGTGAAAGGAGTTAGCTCCGCCTCCTTGAGAGGAGTGTCCTGCAACCCTGGTCGGGTGCCCTGGAAGGCAGCTAAGATTTCAAGGCAATCGTGTGCGACCTCGCAGCAGTCAGGGTCACTGTCAGGGAGCAAGGTGGCTGGATTTAGGGCGACTGGGTTAGAGAATGTAATATGTTCAGGTCCAAGCAGTTGGGTCTGGTAATGAGTTAACCTTGCATCTGAAATCCATTTTCGTGGTGGGGTTTTTAGTATAGTCTCTACCCCATGAGAGGTAACGATATTTAGGGGCTGGCCCAAGGTTAACTTATTAGTTTCTTTTACTAGGAGTGCAGTTGCAGCTGTAGCTTGTAAGCATGCAGGCCAGCCAGTGGCCACTGGGTCCAGCTTGCATGACAGGTAAGCCACCAGTCATTTCCATGGCCCTAGATCTTGGGTTAGCACCCCCTTTCCGATGCCCTTGTTTTCGGCTACAAATAAGGTAAAAGGCTTTTCTAGATTGGGCAGTGCCAGGGCTGGGGCCTGCGTTAAGAGCGGCCTCTATGTTGTTGAATGCCAATTAGAGTCTCAGTCCATGCAATCTGATCCCCTGGTCCCTTAGTAGCCTCATAGAGGGGCTGGGCCATTTCAGCAAAGT
>NW_007827895.1:0-795 GCF_000696425.1 Galeopterus variegatus
GGAGCTGTTTGAGTCATGGGGGCTGATCCTTCAAGAATGGATTAATGCTCTTCCTGGGGGAAGGGGGCCCGAGTGAGATCTTGCTCTATTACTTCCCATGAGAGCTGGTTGTTTAAAAGACCCTGGCACCTCCCCTCTCTCTCTCTTGCCTCCTCTCACCATGTGATCTGCTTGTACCTGCTGGCTGCCTGCCACTTTCCGCCATGAGTAGAAACAGCCCGAGGACTGTACCAGATGCAGCTGTCCCAGAATCATAAGCCAAATAAACCTCCATTCTTTATGTATTACACAGTCTCAGGTATTCTGTTATAGCAACATGAAAACAGACTAAGAGAGAACATGCTAAATTCTCATAGGGTATGAAGTCTGAAGCAAAGTCCTTATTGGTCACATAGGTGATGTAATGTACAGTGTTTTACTACTGACCTGGAAATTAACAGGGTTCTGCAGTGGTAATGGTTACATAGTGCTAAAGCACAAATCAGTTAGAAAGGTTTTTCTGGAATTAGTAAAATACTGTGGTCCCAAACAGCCCTTGCAAGTCCCCACCTGTTGCATGGATAAAACCTAGAATTTGTGGAGGATAGAATCTACTGCAGGTTTTTTGGGGGGGAGGGGAGAATTATAGGGACATTCGGACCCTTGACCTTGGTGTTATAACACTGAGCTCTAACTAGCTGAGCTAACTTGCCAGCCCTTCTACAGTTTCTTAAGTAACTGCATACATTTCTCTCAGCTGGTCTGTATATGCAGGTTGTACCACAGCCAATCCAAATGTTATACTTTCTGATGAGT
>NW_007827896.1:0-795 GCF_000696425.1 Galeopterus variegatus
ATAGCTTACCTCCAAAAACTGCCCCCCAAACTTTTACCTAACTGCTGATTAATTTTTATATTGAATAACTTTTAAAATACAATATAATTTTGGGGCAAAATGTATTTCTTTCATATCAGTTGCTTCCCGACTTAAAAGTGGTATTTACTTCTAACATACTTGGTAAAATTTTGTTGTGACCACATGGAAAAACAAATCTATGGTTTGTCCCTTCATTTTTGCCTTCTCCCAAGTATTTTATATCTTGATTCAATTTCTCAGCCCAGAAGTTAATTTTTTAAAAGTTATCCGTATATATTTGTTTATCTAACAAAATTTTGGGGGATTTATTATATGCCAAGCATTGTGCTAGGTCCTAAGGATAAATGAAGATTTAGAAAAGATCCCTGTTTTCTAAAGCCCACAGTATATGGAGACTGATAATGTTCACATTCAATGAGATAACATCTGAGACTTTCTAGTTCAATATTTTCTACATAGAAGGCATTCAATGTGTTAAAAGAAATAATCAGTATATGACAGAGTAGTTACTATTTTGCTGTTTATATAGAAACCTCATTCAGCATCCTCTTTGCAGCTAAAATTATTTTATAGAACACCGTATTACAATATATTAACCAAAGATGTTTTTATTTAAAAAAAACTCTAAATCTGCATGCATCTATCACGTACATTTTAATAAATCATAACAGATTGGGGAAGGATAAACAATTCCTTATTAAATAAAAGTCAATTGATTGGTAGAAGCTAATTCAAAACCTGAATAACTGCAGTTATTTTAGCTATTTCATTTTT
>NW_007827897.1:0-795 GCF_000696425.1 Galeopterus variegatus
GGGTTGCTTCAGGGCCACCAGATCCTGCCTTGTGCTGCCTCTGAGCTGGAGCCAGAGTAGATATCTGCCCAAGGCCACATTCTGACCTCCATGGACCCCTTGCTCCACAAAAAGCTATGAAAAATTTTATTTTATGGCTGTATTGATAAAAAGATGAATATAATCTTCAACCCTAAAGTTCACTTATTTCATCTAATTTTAGAAATAATTAAAACAGTTTTGTGGGCTCCTGAAAGTATTATAATGCCGGCTACTGTGCCTAACAGCAGGACCGTGGCTCTCGGTTGGGAGCATAAATCCCCTCCACCGTTTAGACAGAGCTGTGTGCAGGCTTGTCGGTGCCACAATCCCCTTGCAGAGCTCCCGTCTGCCTCTCCTAGCCTTGAACTTTGCAGTTCAGTCATTCAAGGGTGTTCATTGTGTTGATTGAGCGCCTGCTGCATGCAGACCCTGCATGGGGAGCTGAACACTGCATGGAACAGCACAGATGTGTTCCTGGCCTTGGGGCTTCATGTTCCAGTGGAGGAAACAGTGAAGCAGATGAGGAAGTTTCAGAGAGCGGGGCAAGTGCTAGGAGGATGGCGAACAGGATAATAGTCTAGGGAGATGGGTGGGGAGCAGGGCGGCTATTTCAGGTTGAACTTCTAAGGAGTCACTGGGAAGATTCAGTGTGATAATGAGATTAATGCTCTTAACTCGGCCCCCGGCACATAGCGATGAGTGTAGATATTGTTACTAGTCCACCAACAACCGTAGTGATAAGAGTTAGGGACTTTGTCCCTTAGCTTAGAATCC
>NW_007827898.1:0-795 GCF_000696425.1 Galeopterus variegatus
AAAAGTGAGAGCTTGTATTTGGTGCCACTTCTTTTCTGCTTACAATTAAATGGGCATGTATAAATAGCCCCTATATAATGTGTGATTCACTGAAAACATTGCAGTAGAGTTTCTGGGACATAAATGAGGGAGGGATGCGATTGGTTTGGAAGCCTTGCTGGACTAGCTTGGTTGGCCCACTTCAGGGGGCCCAAAGCGTGCCAGGTTAGTCCTGCTACCTTCCTTATGAGGCTGGACAGAGGCCTGGCTATGTTCAGATTGACAATGTCAATATGTGTTCATGTTTGTTAAGTTGGCAGTAGGCAAGAACTCCAAACTACCCCTCCAGAGAAGGTAATGGGGAAGAAATGCTCAAGTTTTGGCTTTTCTATTTGGCTTGAGAGCTGGGCCCATTGTCCTCTGTGTATGGGCAGCCACCAGCTCAGTTGGTCAAGGTGTTTATCCCTGGTCAGAGGAGTCTGGCATTCGCAGTGTAGAATATTCCACTGGACTAGAAAAGGTATGTTCTTTTCCTTGACAAGACCAGTGAAGCTTTTTTTCACAATATTTGTGTTAAAATTAAACACTTAAAATGACTGTAAAATAAGATAAAAATTGATTAATGCTCTTATTCTACTGTTACATACTTGGGTTATAGCTAAGTGTAAAGTGTCACATGTAACATGGTCTTATTATACATGGCCAGTACTCAGCTCACACCATAAGTGACTCACCCTGAAAGTTTTCACACCTTCATGGGTCTAGACCTTGTTCAAGTCCATTCTCAAATGTAGCTTTCATCTCAAAGATCAAGAT
>NW_007827899.1:0-795 GCF_000696425.1 Galeopterus variegatus
TTTATATATTTATGTATGGATGAATGTATTTTGATCTGTTGAAACATAATTGATTGTACATATGTGTAGGGTACAGCATTGAATGTCAATACCCATGTGCAATACATGATGCTCAAATCAGGATAATTAATATATTCAACATTATACAATGTAATCATTATTTGCAGTCCTTTTCCAATTAGGTGCATATATATCAATACTTATTATATTTTCTTGGTGAATTGACCCTTTTATCATTATATAACATTCCCCTTTGTTTAGTGTGACAATTTTGACTCTTTTTTTTTTTTCCTGATATAAGTATGACCACCCCTGCTCTCTTTTGGTTGCCATTTGCATGGAATATTTTTTTCCATCTCTTCACTTTCAGCCCGTGTGTGTCTTGCCATCTAAGGGGAGTCTCTAGTAGACAGCACGTAGTTAGATCTGATTTTTTATTCATTCCGAAACTCTCTGGCTTTTGATTACAGAGATTAATACATTTATATTTAAATTAATTACTGATAGGAAAGGACTTTTATTTCCATTTTGGTTATTTTTTCTGCCTTGTAGCTATTTTTATCTCTCTTTTTCTTCTTGCTGCCCTTCTTTGTGTTTCATTTATTTATTTATATTTTTAAGCTAGTTGGAGTTGAGGTTTCTGTCACTATGACCAGAAGATTTCTGACTGTTATATAATATATATTTCTTTGTTTTAATAAAAATAGCAGTTTAACTAAGATATAGAACATGAGGGGGCCGGCCCGGTGGCGCACTGGATAGTGCGCCGCTTGGGAAGCACGGCAGCGCTCCCGC
>NW_007827900.1:0-795 GCF_000696425.1 Galeopterus variegatus
CCCCCCCAGTTTTAGTTGCTTCTGTTTTTACTTTTTCAACATTTTATTGTGAAAATTTTCAAATATTTAGAAACGTAGAGAAAAAAACTTATAGGGCTGGCTGGTTAGCTCAGTTAGTTAGAGCACAGTGTTGTAATGCCAAAGTCAAGGGTTCAGATCCCCCTACCAGCCGCCAGCCACAAAAATAAATAAATAAATAAACAAATAAATAAATAAATAAATAAAATCTTTTTAAAAAAATTACAATGAACAGTTCTGTACACACCCCCTAGATTCCACATTTAACATTTTACTGTACTTGCTTTACCACATATCCAACATCTATCCAGCCACCCATCCAGCCACACATCCAGCCATCTTATTTTTTGATGCATCTGAAAGCACGTCACAGACATCGCATACTTTTACATTTTTAAGGTCATGGTTACATTTTTACCACCTACAGGGCTTTTTTACATTTTTAAGTTCATGGTTACATTTTTACCACCTACAGGGCTTCTGGTCAAGATGGCGCTATAGATGGTCCCCAGCATCACTCTCTCCCGCAAATCAACCAATTTACAACTATAAAAAAGCAACGACAGTCAAGCTGGGGCTACTAGAGCTCAGGGGAAGAGGAGGAGAGACCTACAGAGTGCATGAAGGCAGGAGAAGCCACGATGAGAGAAAGAAAGAACCGCTCTGACCATTTTGAGCCACGGCTGCTTCAAGGCTGGAGCTGGTGAGCACATGGAGCAGGAGCTGGCAAAAGCCTCTGCTGTTCCCTTGGGATGAAGTTGCTTGGAGGCAACAGGG
>NW_007827901.1:0-795 GCF_000696425.1 Galeopterus variegatus
ATGAGGAGTCAGAGATCAGATCATGAAGAGGCTTTCACATCATGCTAAGATGCTTGACTTACAGACAGCTTCCTCTCATCTGAGTAAAAAATGACAAGCTGGGAATTGAAATGCTTAAAATAACTCATCTTGGTTTGTGAAATTCTCGATTGCATGGAAAGAAGAGGAAATCTACTAAATTTACCCCAAAACCAAGAAATGATATATATTGAACAAGAATCCTTATGATTGATGGACCACGGAGAGGTGAGATTTCTGGTGAAATATAACCATTAGGAAACGCCACGGAGAGGTGAGATTTCTAGTGAAATATAACCATTAGGAAACGTCTTAAACCCAGTCCCAGAAGGAGCATGCCGTCCTGAAATGTTATAGGCCAACACACCCAGGGCAAATTTTGTTCATTATAGGGTGAATTCTAAAGCAGTAGGGACAGGGCTTGGAGTACCTGAACCCCAAATGAAACACTTGCAGTTTTTCCCAGAAAGTCAGCTTACATATTCGATAATGTGTCCCTTCCCTGTGAAGGAGACTTCTCTCAGTGGGAGTGGTATCTGGTATCCCTTAGCAGAATTATTTGTTTTCTTAAGCTTTTCTTATGTCCTAAATGTAGATTCTAAAAGCTCCTGAAGTATTTTGATTTTGAATTCTCACAAAAGTATTTTTTCTTTCACAGTAATTCAATATAAAAGGCAATAAAAGTGATGTATTCAGAAATATTCAGGACCTGCTATCAGGCCACAAGGGAATAAACTATCTTGCCACTTGCACATCCCACAGGAAAAAAGAATCACA
>NW_007827902.1:0-795 GCF_000696425.1 Galeopterus variegatus
CTGATTTTCAGTGGCCAAAATAAGGAATTTTGGAGATTATGGGTGACGTTTTGGGAGGAGCAGGAGTCCAGATGTGGACTGAGAGCAGCCAATACAAGTCTTGGAGCCCCGAGAATAGGAGAGAGAGACACTGAGTTCACCATCAGCAGACATTCTGGAGTATGAGAATCACTGCCCCCAACCCTGCCCTTCTGTGATGTTAATTGCATGAATGGAATATAAACAGCATGAAAATTCACTTTACCTTAATATTGGCAGTTATTTAAAATACGAGATTTTTTTCTAGGCCCTATGGGACAGGCATGAGGGTGAGCACTTAAACTGAAATGAAGAGCTTTGAAAGCTGAGGAACTTAGCTTTGTAAAACTCCATTTGCTTGCTAGTCTTACTCTCCCTTTTCCTACTCCTCTGCTGATAAGATATAAAAAGATAAGTAGACTCATTTTTAGCTGAGTGGCCAGTTTGAATAACACCTTAGAAATTTCAGATAACTTTCATGTAACAACAAGAAAGATCAAAGATGTAAGCCTGCAGTGGAGAGCTACTAAGTCAAATATGACTTGGTCAGTTTCCTACTGTGAAGAATCTTCATGAGTAAAGTAAACACTGATGTTAGCTCAAGTTAGGAGGCTATTTTGACTGATTTCTTAGTGATCTTGCACATCTGTTGGCAGTTCCGGAGGCCTGCAGAAGCATGAGAAGAGGCTTCAGAGGGCAGCAGTGAAACAGGACCTCATAGCTTAGGTAAGTGTCCAAAGAATTCATAGCATTTACATAATTTTAAGTCATTTTTTT
>NW_007827903.1:0-795 GCF_000696425.1 Galeopterus variegatus
GATGTCAGCTCCTTCTCACCTCCTCCTTTAGGTACTTTTGTGCAGTTTACAGGTTGCACAACTGTACTTGGCAGGCCTGTCAAGAACCTAGTTAAGGTATCATCAATCTCACTTTACAAAGGAGGAAACTGAAGTTCAGAGAGGTTAATAACTTTTCCAAAATCATACGCTGTATAAGTGGCAGAGACTTGACTCAAAGTCACATTTGTCTGTGTCTGAAACACTGTTGTTCTTCTGCTATTTCAATTTACCTTTTTATTGTTTTGCTAAGGCTTACCAAATGTCCCCATGCTGAAACAAGAGAATTCACAAAGAGCCTGTTGCTTCTTATGCATGTTTTCCAAATGGTCTTGGAAGTCTTCCCCTTCTACTTACTCCTATTAATGTTGTTGATAATAACAGCTAAATGCTTAATGTTTTCTCTTGCTGATGGTGTAATTTAAATCCAGATCATTTAAATACTTAATACAAATAGTATTCTAAACCTATATAAATCTTGTGGATGAAGATAATACACATTTTTTTTTTTGTCCTTTTTGAGACCGGCTGCACCGCACTCAGCCAGTGAGCTCTGTGAGCACACTGGTCATCCCTATATAGGATCCGAACCCGTGGCGGGAGCGCTGCTGCGCTCCTGGCGCTGCACTCTCCTGAGTGCACCACGGGCTCGGCTCAATAATACACATTTTAAAGTTAATATGTAAATGTATACAAGGGCAATTTAATGGATTTTTAAAAAAGTGGCCTTCCCATTGGGAGTATTTGCCTTCACTACTGTCTTGTCCACACCACTGT
>NW_007827904.1:0-795 GCF_000696425.1 Galeopterus variegatus
ATCAAGGAAACTACAAAACTTGCCTCTGTATATTCCATCTAAACAGCCAGTTCAAATCGCATGTCGCTTGAGATGTGGTAGAGGCTCCTCTTTTCTTAAATACATTTGCACAATGATGTACAATGTCAAACACAAAGTAGAGAGTTTTAGACTTTTGGTTTTCTTTTTGAAAATCTTTATTGCATCCTTCCAGCCCCATCTTATCTCATCTTTACAAAGTCTTTACATGTTAGAAATGGAAAGTCTAAAGTAGGAATTACTGTAAGAAATACTAGAGACATCAAATACTTCACAGTTCTAAAGCACACAGATTCAAGAGTATAGAGTTGAAACAAATCATAGCATACTTGGCAAGGTTTTGCAATTTGTGATCTCTCAATTTTTGAGTTGAAGAAGCACCGGGAAGCTTATTAAGGGATATGCTTAGAATTAAAACCTAGAAAAGGGAATGGAGGATAAAACTTATGTGTGATTCTGTCCCTAATGACTTCTTAGCAAACTGTGCAAGGCATCATAAAGAGAAGCCCGTGGTCAGAACAAGGGAGCCAGAACGTTATTCTGCCATGCTGTTTAGTCACTAGATGTGGGCCGTCCTGTAGGAAGAAAAGGCTGGGGGTCGAGCATAATTCCTTAGCTGAGGCAGTACCTTAGGGGTGACAGCTGCAGTCTTTCTGCTGGAAGTACTTCAAGTAATGGGGGTAGTTATTTATGCATTCCTGTAAGACTATCTGGTGAGCACATCTCAGCATCCACCACAGCATAATAAAATTAGTTGGTCTTGTGAAAATTGAGGGT
>NW_007827905.1:0-795 GCF_000696425.1 Galeopterus variegatus
CCTCTGTCCTTGAGCACTGGTGCAGATTCCAATTACAAGTGTGAGACAGGTTGGGTTCAAACCTGCCCTTGGAAAGCACTCTTCAATGTCTTTGGGGATCCTTCTGATCCCTAGTTTTCCCATTTATAACTACAGGTACAACAATTGCCTTTCCCCAGTGCTGCTGTAAGGGTGAACTGTCCCATCTTCACAGTGTTTAGCTGTAGGCCTGGCATTCACTAATGGCACGACTGTTCTTTTTATGGAATAATAACAGCCAGCTCTTGTAAAGCTGTGCAGAGTATGTGAGACATATTTGCAAACATCATTATTTTGTCAATATATTGTCCATAATTTCTGTTTGTTCACAAAAACACCTGGTTTAGGTAAGAAAAGACTGTCTTGAAGTGGCACAGCCAGTAGTGAAAGGAGAAGACCCTGGGGGACTCTTCTGTTCAAAGCCCGTGCTTCTCCCTCCATATCCTGCCATCCCGTCGACAGATGCAGATCCAGAGTGCCCTGCCCAAGTCGCTCACAAGTGTGAAGTTGCAGAAGAGGGTGGACAGGTGCAGGGTCTTATCTGAGGGCTCTTGGAAGCAAATCTTCGTTGTACTCTAGATTGAGTCAGGGTCCTCTTGCTTCTCTAATTATTTAGCTCTTAAAGAGAAACCACTTCCAGAAGTCACAAATTGGTGGAAGGAGCCTGAATACAGATGGTGTGTGTCTTCTGTTTGGCTCCCAAAGCATTTTTTTTTAATTATTATGGAAAATTGCAAACACATACAACAGTGAAAAGAAGAGTATAATGGATCCCCA
>NW_007827906.1:0-795 GCF_000696425.1 Galeopterus variegatus
CTGACTATTTTTAGCATTTGTATGGCAAAGAAGCAAATGTTCAATTAAAGTGATTACAAAAGATGATCTATTAAATTCCTGTTGATCATTACAGAAGAGTTCTTCCTACTGGGAATTCAGACGACTATGGAGATCACTGAGGGTAAGAATAATCAAGAAAGGGTTCAGTAAAGGGCTGAAGGTAGGAAAAGGGTGAAGGTTTGGATTCAAGTAGAGATTATTAAAACAGAAAATAAGAGCATCAAGGGGGTTAATAGAATTAAAATTAAAGACACACTTAGAAAGACTTCAAATGTTAACAAGTGACATATTTATATATATATATATATATATATATATATATCTGTACTTACTGATATTGTCAATATTATTCTCCATATTGTACATTTTGCTTAATTTCTGAACTACTTTATGCTGCGACTTAAAATTACTAAACTTTTAAATTGTTTTATACTTTCTACTGTGACTTTGAGGATGCCGCTTATAACTTGTAAAACACAAGATTTGTTCAATGTTAGTTCTTTTCTAAGTGTTTGATACCTACTAATAGCATATACTTCCCAGTCCAAAAAAGGTTTTAGAGCTAAAGAAACCTGCCCGTCCTAATCCCAACCTCCTACCTCTACGGAAGAGGGAGATTGTCCCAAAGAGAGAGGGGAGGTGCACTTAGCCAAAGACACAGACCCAGTGAGGGGACAGTAGAGCCCACATATTCATCTTACAACTTCTTATTTTCTTTTCCATGATATCAAATATTCTACATAAGTTCTAAAAGCATTGTTCTGCTTTTCAAAT
>NW_007827907.1:0-795 GCF_000696425.1 Galeopterus variegatus
AATAAACTCATCA
Source organism: Galeopterus variegatus (assembly GCF_000696425.1). Taxonomy (NCBI): domain Eukaryota; kingdom Metazoa; phylum Chordata; class Mammalia; order Dermoptera; family Cynocephalidae; genus Galeopterus; species Galeopterus variegatus. The sequence continues at coordinate 14 of NW_007827907.1, forward strand.
GAGAAAGCTAATCGATCTAAGTAAACTCATCAGACCAAGAGCTTCGATAAAAGTAAACTCATTACACCAAGCTCATTGATCTAAGTAAGCTGATCAGACCAAGCACATGGATCTAAGAAAACTCATCAGACTGAGCTCATCGACCGATATAAACTCATCAGACCGAGCACATCGAACTAATTAAACTCATCAGACTGAGCTCATCGACCGATATAAACTCATCAGACCGAGCACATCGAACTAATTAAACTCATCAGACTAACCACATCGATCTAAGTAAACAAATCAGAGAAATCTAATCGATCTAAATAAACTCATCATACCGAGCGCATCGATCCAAGTAAACCCATCAGACCAAGCTCTTCAATCTCAGTAAACTCATCCGACCAAGCACATCGATCTAAGTAAATTCATCAGAGCAAGATCATCGATCTAAGTAAACTCATCAGAACAAGCTCTTCAATCTCAGTAAACTCATCAGACCAAGCACACTGATCTAAATAAACTCATAAAACCGAACTCATCGATCTAAGTAAACTCATCAGACTGAGCTCATCGAGCTAAGTAAACTCATCAACCCAAGCACATTGATCTAAGTAAACTCATCAGACCAAGCACATTGATCTAAGTAAACTCAACAGACCAAGCACATCAATCTAAGATCGATCTAAGTAAACTCATCACACCAAGCGCATTGATCTAAGGAAAGTCATCAGACTAAGCTCATCGATATAACTAAACTCATCATACCAAGCTAATCGATCTAGCAGAAATAATCAGAC
>NW_007827908.1:0-795 GCF_000696425.1 Galeopterus variegatus
CCCTCGGGCGGGAGCGCCACCGTGCTTCCCAAGCGGCGCACTATCCAGTGCGCCACCAGGCTGGCCCGTCACTTTCCTTTTGAAAAGAAAATTATACTTACCCAAAGCATTTCATTACCACCTGAACCGTCTGCTCAACATAAATTTATACAATCCCACAGCCAAATATGCTGGAGTCAGGAGCCCAGGGCACCTATAACATTACTATTACAGAAAATAAATTTTGGCATGTGGCCTCTCATGACTGTTCAGACTAAGTTCCAAATGATCTCTGTTGAGAGAGGCCCCTCCAAACCATTCTGTGAGATGGCTTGCCTACATTTGCCTGCATTGCCTGCAATAGATTTTGTCAGGTAGATATCACAGACTTACTGACTGAGAATTACACCACCCCCTGTCTAAATATTTGATATTTCTTCTTCGATACACGTATAAAAAGCAAAGTCCCATTTAGGGGAGGCATATTTGCCCCAGGTCAGACCTTCCTGATTGGCCGAGGATACACCTGAATACGCAGCAGGAGAGCCCCATGTCTATTGCAAGTCCCTCTTCAGCAGCACTTAGAATGGTGAGTGGAGTCATTTCAGTTAGGCTGTGATAAGAAGTTAGCCTGGCTTCTGACACGTAGCACGTGTTTGATAAGCATTAGGTATTAGAAGAAAGAGGAGGAAACAGGAGGAGAAGGAGGAGAAGGTATTATTGTGACTACTCTTCGTGGTGGCAGAAGTACTGCTATTCTTCAGGTTACCTCAGGACCCCAGTGAGACACGGCTAGTAATAAGGAATGCAATAAAT
>NW_007827909.1:0-795 GCF_000696425.1 Galeopterus variegatus
AAAAAAGAAAGAGAAAGAAAGAAAAGAAAAGAAACAGCAAACAAGAATACTTTGATCATTCAGAAGGAGAAAGCAGAACTGTGGTTATTAGAGGCAGGAAAAGCCAAGAGGGAGGAAGATTAGGGAGAAATTAGTAATGGACACAAAGAATGAGTATGTTTTGTAATGACAAATATGCCGACTATCCTGATTTGATCATCATATATTGTACAAAAGTACTGATAGTCAACCGTATACCCCACAAATACATAAAATCAATTGTTTCAATTAAAATAAAAAATAAAATTTACACTTGGTTCTTATCTACATCTTCCAAAAAAAAGAAGAAAAAAATGTGTTGCAATGAAAGGGTATGACAGGAACTTGACCTGAAGACTCTCCTGAGAAAATGACTTTGGCACTGAGGTCTGGGTGGGAGAGTGTTCTAGGTTAGTCAAGGATTGGAGCAGCCTGGGAGCCTAGAGACAGCTGCAGTGGCTGCAGAGCAGGAGAACAGACTAGAGAGGTTGGGAGGGTCTTGGCCACGCCTCATCTCACAGGCCATGTAAAGGATGTGTTTTCACATGCACCATCTGTCATCAGAGGTCAAATCAAAGGCAGTAAATTCCTCAGGTAAGTTCTACCTGCACAGCAGGTCCTCTACTTAAAGAAGACTAGGAAATTTTCTACATAATAGGTTGTAGGATGACAAATCACATTTTTTTTGTAAAAAAAAAAAGATCAGTAGCTTTTTTCCCTTATTGTTAATATAGCACATGTTCATTGTAAAAAAATATGGAAAATTCAGAAAAACAC
>NW_007827910.1:0-795 GCF_000696425.1 Galeopterus variegatus
TGACCCTCCCCTCAGCCAGTAGAATTAGATGGCTTAACTCTACCTGGGACAGCTTCTGCCAGTGTATTCTAGAATACTTGCTCATCCTCCTTTATTCACACAATAGTAGTAACTAATGATCATGTTCATTGGATGTTGTGCTAAATGCTTTACATGTGCAATCTCATTTAGTCTTTATCATCACAAACACTCTGAGAAATAGAAATTATTTTGCCTAATCTATATGTGAGAAGATTAAGGATTTACAGATCTTTATTAATTAATGTCAGCATTGAAGGAGGCAACTACAAAAATATACTTTCTTTTTCCCAAGGCTGGGTTATAAAGTACATATATCTGTTCTTTTTCATTCACTTAGACCCAATTTTTTTCTTTTCCTAACCTCAAATTGACTTTTTTCTAATTATAACAGAATTGTAGAATTGTACATATGTAATCACAAAACATTTAAGCTGGCAAGTACCTTAGCAGCCATCATTCAAGCAGAAATTCCTCATTTGTACATGAGGATCTGAAATCCAGAAATATTAAGCTCCTCATCCAGAATCACCTCTTCAGACTCTCAGATAGAGTTCTTTTTTCTACAGTACTCAGCCATAATTCCTTTTCACTATGTAACCTCTAAAACATTTATTTTAAATATTATCCCCTTGCTATTGGTGTCCTTCAGTGGTGGCAAGGAATAGATAATGCCTTAGAGTTACAAGAGTAAATAAATATAGACAGCCTGTGCTCCTTGCCTTCGGGAACATAGCATAACTCAGTCTGCATGCAGCCCTGAATTAAATCAATATT
>NW_007827911.1:0-795 GCF_000696425.1 Galeopterus variegatus
GAATGTAGACTATAATAAACTGGTATAAAGATGACATTGAAGATTACTTAAAGGAATAAAATGTTACTCATTAATGCAGTTAATGCTACGGGTGGGTCTAGGTCTGGCATTTTTTATATGTTTTCTATTTGCCCATTGAATCTGTCTTTCTGCCCCATTAATTCCGTTCCTCTGCAGACACCTTCCTAATTTCTCTCAGGTAACTCAAATAATTTTTAACGTTTCCTTTTCGTCCACCTAATGGCTATTTATTTACAGCTTTCTGTATTATATTTGTAGTTGCTGTGGGAAATTCAGTTTAATATAGCACATAATAGTAATATCACTATTCCTGTTCATTCAAAAGTAAGAAGCTTATCACAGTATAATTCATATTAACTCTCTTTGTCCCTTTTTCCTTTGGTTGTCATGAACTTAATATCTATACATGTTAATGACTCTGAAGTAAAATGACAGGTATCACACTTTAAATCATAAGGTAGCTTTTAAAATATTAAGAGAAGATACAAATAATTTTTCTCTGAGTTTTTCAACTCATCTTATGGTCATCTTTTCCTTTAAATATGTATGGTCGTGACTTTGAAGGACTTGATTGCTTATTTCCACTTCTGCTCTATCTTGCATTCGTTTTCTATTCACTGTTTGTTCTCTTGCATGTGAGCCATAGTTACCTGTAACTTTGCATATTCCACACATTTTCATTGCATATTGGGTAACATACATTGCAGAGATTTTTGGTTCTTTTGTCTTTTTTTGAGGATTGTTGATAGTTTTTCTAGTTAAATTACTGGCTGG
>NW_007827912.1:0-795 GCF_000696425.1 Galeopterus variegatus
CAATCCTGGGCAAAAATAAATAAATAAAAAATAAATAAAAGTAAAGCTGGAGGCATAACATTCCTTGTCTTCAAATTATACTACAAAGCTATAGTAACCAAAGCAGCATGCTACTGGCATAGAAACATACAGATGGACCAATGGAAAAGGATAGAGAACTTAAAACACACTCTTTTTTTTTTCTTCTTTTTGTCTTTTTTACTGACCAGTAACGGGATCGCAACCCTGGGTGTCGCGCCCGTACCGGGGACCGGCAATGGGATCTCAACCCTTGGTGTTGCGCCCACACCACACTCAGCCAGTGAGCGGGAACCGGTCTCCACACGGGATCCGAACCCTCGGTGGGAGCGCCGCCATGCTCCCAAGTGGCACACTCTCCAGTGCGCCACCGGGCGGCCCAAAACACACTCTTAAATAAACAATAAGTCAAAGAAAAAAATACAATGTGAATTAGAAAATATCTTAAGACAAATGAAAATGAAAACACAATATACCAAAACTTGTAAGATTCAGAAAAAAACAGAGGTAAGGGAAAAGCTATAGCTGTAAGTGCATACATTAAAAAAGAAGAAATATCTCAAATCAACAATGTAACTTTACACCTCAAGGAACTAGAAAAGAAGAAGAAATTAAGCCTAAGCAAGCAGAAGGAAAGAAATGACAAAGATTAAGGCAGTAATAAAATAGAGAATAAAACTACAATAGAAAAAAATAATAAAGAAACAAAGTTATGATTCTTTGAAAAGATCCGTGGTGAATACTGATGTAGAAATTCCCAGTAAAATACTAGCAAAT
>NW_007827913.1:0-795 GCF_000696425.1 Galeopterus variegatus
AAGGTGAGAGACAGGGGACAGAGGGCTTCGATTCCTTTCTGTCACCTCTTTCCATCTTCCCAAAAGCAAGATGGAATCTCCAGTTTGTGGACAAACACACCTCCACCTTTAGTTCTTGAATCTTTTTTTTTTTTTAATTTTCACTCGCCAATACTGCACACATTCCACATGAGACTTAAGAATGTGGGAGAAGGAGCTGCTTTCTTAAGATCCATATTCGATACCTAAAATTGGTCATGATAATAAGAGGAAGGATTTAATTAAAAAATAAGACGCCAAAATCTTATGTATTTTTTTCTTTATTATAAGCAAAATATTTGAGGCTTTTTTTTTTAAGTGGGGAGCAAACTCTATTCTGCAAACTTCTTTCTTTTTTCCAATGCAGAGATAGACTCTTTTTAAAAAAATACGTTACACCTAATGTGTTCTTTTCTGGAAGCAGGCAATAAATCACTCTGCTATGGAAAGCCACCATTTCACGGTGCTGCAGAAATATGGCCTCTCAAGGGAAGCTCATTTCTGCCATAAAAAGAAGTCAAAAGGGACCCTATTGAGCTAAACTTTTATGTGGTGTCTAAGCTACGAAAACACTTGCAATTGTGTTAAACCACTTGTACGATTCATAGTGAACGATAACCTGGGGGAATTCACAGTGAACGATAACCTGGGGGGTAGCGTGTTCCCATTCACGCTGCTAGTATGGAAACATTTTTATAACGTCATGATGTGGGGAAGATGGGCTGATCCACTTTCAAAGTGACACAAGCACGCTTATTAACACAATGCCATATTAAC
>NW_007827914.1:0-795 GCF_000696425.1 Galeopterus variegatus
TTTCCCTTCTTCAGGGAAACCTGACACCCTCCTCTGTCTGTGTCCCTGCCCCGTCCCTGCTAGAATGACCTGTCCATCAGGGCAGGATGGTGCTGTCTGCTCTGGGCATTACTCACTGGCACACAGGAGGTGTCCAGGAATATCTGATAAATGAGGAAACAGAGGGTGGCTCTGCTCCCCTGGCCTTTCCAGGGCCCTTGGAAAAGCCCAAACTTGATCTCACACGTGGATGTACTGCCCAAGTGTCTGCATGAAAATCTGCATTCTCCTTTTCCCACTGACACCGATCTCTTAGCCCTGACCACACTCTGCACCCCCAGCAGCAGCGGAGCATGCCGATGGAGGCTCCAGCCCCGAGTGTGAGCAGAATGCTCTGCACACCTCGTGCGCTGGCTCAGCATGGGCTCGGGGGTTGTGGGCAGGGCTGGGTGGGAGGGGGTGGGGATGGATTCTCTCTGGGCTCACTCTGCTCTCCAGCCTCTCACACACCCTACAGTACCTGGGACCCCATCTTCAGCTGGTCTTGACTCCTTTTCCTGCAGGAAAACCCTGAGCCCTCAGCCCTGTAGCAGGAATCATAAGATGTGTGGGAGCCAGAGTTCTGCCAGCCCCCGACCCACGGGCCCCCGCAAACCACACGCAGTTGTATGGAGATGGGAGCCCCTCCATCTGCACCCAAACCCCACTTACCATTTTAGCTGCTCCAAGGATTCACCATCCCTGTGACAATCATAAAGCATGCTTCCATACCTAGAGGAGGACAGGAGGGTGTCACATCTACCATATGGTGGCACT
>NW_007827915.1:0-795 GCF_000696425.1 Galeopterus variegatus
TACCTGTTGTTTAAGACACCCAGCCTATGGTATTCTTTGTAGCAGCCTGGAATAATTAAGACACTCAAAGCACTATTTCAAATGTCTTTTCTGCCCATCAAAGTATTTTTTTTTTTTTGTCCAGACATTGATTTGTTTCTTCTGTCATAAAAAACATAATTGTCTAATGAAAAGAGCTAGTATTGACTATTCTAATAGCTAACTAATCTAATGCTCACTATTTGTATATATTTGTAAAGCTACGTATTACAAATGTGTTACCCAATGCAATTCTCACAACTCTGTACCACTTTATAGATAAAGAAAATAAATACGGGTTACCCTAAAACTTACATTTAGTGAGTGATGTGACAAAATCAAATCTCAGGTCCAACTAAAAGCCCACGTTCCTGATAATTATGCTCATTACTTTTCAATCATAAGCCTTTCTCTCACAGAAATGAACTTGGAACATTAAATCCATGAGCATACATTTGTTTGAACATAAAAAAAAAGCTTAAAAAATAAAAACTATAAAAGATACCTTTTAAAAGTTTGTCAAATAACATCTTTGAATAAGTAATTTTCTGCCTTTGACAGTTTAGTGTTTGATCTAGAAAAAAGACAAAATACTCAATTGTCTTAGTTTTCTTTTACAATCAAGGTGGTATTGTTTTAGTCTCATGGATTCTACTCAAGGAGATAATTAGTTTTTATCTGAAAACATGTTCAAATTTTCTTTAAAAATAAAACACTTCAATGAAGCTCTGTCTGAAGAAAAGATTAGCCATTGATGATGGCTGTAGGCAAACAAAT
>NW_007827916.1:0-795 GCF_000696425.1 Galeopterus variegatus
CATGGACAAGAGCCAGTCAATAGCCACACATACTTGTAATGGGGCTGAGAAAGGTAGTCCCTCTAAGGCCCCAGAAGAAAAGAGAACTAGATAGTGGTAAGCATTATAATGTTGTCCTACAGTTAATATGCTTTATTTTCTTTTTATTTCGGAGTGATGGTGTTTTTTCTTGGTAGTACTTTCTGAGGAATTTGGTCTTATATGTTTTTATCTTAGCCCACCCAAACTTGCCTCAGAATCTTTGGGAATTGCCAATGGTATGTGGGCACTTTTTAATCTAAGCATATTACTTACCAAATCTTTCTAGTAAGTATCAGATTAATATACTAGGAATTTAGCTGACCGATATGACCAGAAAGCAGCCCTGGAAGATTGTAGACCAGGAGCACCTCATGCCCATAACTCTTTTTTTTTTTTTTTAGGAATTTATTTTTTAATTGAAACATATCAATTATTAATATTTATAGAGTACAGAGTTGTATTTCAATACATGTATACAATGTGTGATGGTCAAATCAGGATAGTTAGCATATTCATCATAGCAGAGATTTAACATTTCTTGGTGGTGAGAACATTTGAGCTCCTCTCCTCTAGCCATTTGTGAACACTCAATAAATTATTGTTAATTACAGATGCCTAGCATTACTATGCATCAGTAAAACTTATTTTTCCCACATAGCTGTAGTTTTGTGTCCATTAACAAACCTCTCCCTATCCCCCTTCCTCCTATTTATCCCATCATCCAGTAACCACAATTCTACTCTACTCTGTAAGTTCAACTTTTTTTTTACCTCC
>NW_007827917.1:0-795 GCF_000696425.1 Galeopterus variegatus
CAAAATAAGAAAGTTTTTCTACTTAACAGGCAAAGGAAAAAAGAGAGAAGAAAAAAAAAAACTGTCCCTTTAAATTTTTTTTTTCCCTTTGGCCAGGTGGTTTTAGGTCCCAACAGGGCTTCAGTACTGCTCACTCCAACACACTCATTCATTTTGCAAATTAACACTGTCCATTTTGTGTGAGCTATTCTAAGCACTTTAAATTTTCACGTGTTCTTATTTGCTTGCCAGATGTGGAAGGCTGAATAATATCCCCCCAAAGATGTCTATATCTTAATTCCCAGAACCTGTGAATACGTTACTTTATATGGTAAAAGAGACTTTGCAGAGCTGATGAAGTTAAGCATCTGGAGATAGAAAGATCATCCTGGATTACATGGGCGGACACAATATAATCATAAGGGTCTTTAAAAGAGGAAGGCAGGAGGATCGGAGTAGGTAGTATGAGGTGTCAAAATGGAAGCTAAAGGGTGGAGAGATGTGAAGAAAGGACCATGGGCCATGCAGGTAGCTACTAGTAGCTGAAAAAGGTAGGGAAAAGAATTCTCCCCCAAACACATGCAGCTCTACCACCATCAGGACTTTTTTAGTGACACCCATTTTAGACTTCTGATCTCCAGACCTGAAATGTAATGATTTGTGTCGTTTTAAGCCACAAAGTTTGAGTTAATTTATTACAGCAGCAATAAGAAACATACAAAAATAAGATTTCCAAATAAATACATAATAATCATATGACTCTGCTATAATTTGCTTCACTGACTCTGTATTGTTCAACTTCGAGGTTGTTTCCAA